>NC_041233.1:123156329-123162733 GCF_002837175.3 Physeter macrocephalus | reverse complement strand
CACACACACACATCCCCGGCTCTAATCGGAACACTTACCAGGGCTGGCAATGGTGGGGTCAGAAAGCCCATTTTTGCCCCTTTTGAGTTCCCTGGGCTAGAACCCCAACTCATTCAGGCAGATCCTGCTTGTTTTACTGATGCCACTGTGACGGAGTGAGGTCGTGGAGCTCCCCAGACTGTCGTTTGCTGTCCAGTGCTCTACATTTTGTCTGTGTACTATGCTCCCTCTCCACCATACACAGTCATAATGAAGAAAATAAGAATCTGCAGGCATTGCATTCAACTTGCTAATTTGAATGTAGGTTAAGAACACAAAGGAAAAGAGTTATGTGAATAACTTTGTTAAGGAACTTACGTTTATCTTTTCGAAGTTATCAAAATGTTTATGAGTAGTCTGTAAAATGTTAATCTTTTTAAAATTAGGAAAAGTAAATGATTCTTTATTGCTATCTCTCACCAAATCCCCACTCACCCAAGCACTTATGACACAGGACTCACCTGATGAAATTTCTGTTCCCAACTGGCTTAGAGATTTCTGCTCTGAGTCATTCTCTATGCCCTGTGTTCACCGCACTCCTAAGTCCACTGCAGCCAGTAACATGATGAAGGAGGCAACTGAGCTCAAGGGACGACCTTTACAAAAAGAGAAGGAAAAAACCTCTCCCGTCTTCTATGAGGTCACAGCCTTAATGGAGCCTGGAACAAGTGAAAGTAAATGTTGGGAAGGAGAGTGTTTCTACATTGATCCCTGACCAATAAATATGAAAATATGCCCCCCGCCTAGTGAATTAACACATCGTCTCCTCACATATTTATCACTGTGTGTGTGTCAGAGAACATTTAGGTTTCACCCTCTTAGCAAATTTCACTTCCAAAAACAGCATTATCAACCATGGTCACCGTGGTTTATATTAGATCCTCAGACCTTATCCATCTTACAGTTGAATGCTTGTTTCCTTTTACCAACCTCTCCCTCTTTACTCCAACGTGGAAACCACCATTCTTTTCTCTATTTCCATGAGTTTGGCTTCTCATGGCTGTAATATCTGAGGGATGTAAGCAAATACAAAGGTGCTTTCTGAAGGGCATCCCTCTAATTGTGTGTCATCTTCCATGTTATGTAAAAACACTCTCAACCAACAATGCATCAGGTCACGTCCCGAGAGGACGTACAAGGTGGAAACCATTACTTTGGGAATTGATCATGGGATTAATCTGTTTCACAACTTACAGCAACCTAATTTGACATCACACAAAAACGAATTTATTTATTATTAGAAGGTTGATGTTAAACCAAACCCATACAACTGGTTTATAAAACTAGTCACCAAGGGAAATTAGATATTTCCAGGGACAGATGGGATATACTTTTGTAGGAAAACATGGGTTTCTTTTGAGCCTGTGCTCAAAAAGTCTTGCCTCCAGCCATGACCCTTCTGGTATAAACAACCAAAGCAGCCCATCCTCAGGGTAATAAACATTCCAATTACGGCAACTATGGATGAAAGGAAGCTCTGGTGACATATTTATTTTTAAAGTATAGAACTACACAGAACTGTGATGCCAGAGCTGCGGTTTTATTTTGCCGTGTTTGCTTTTAGTTATGTGGCTGAGATTTAATGAGAAAAGTTGTATACAATCAGTCTTTAATAAATCAGGCAGGCTTGTTTGATCTTCTCATCTCTTGATCATTAGGACAAAACCAAAGTGAAAATCCTGCACACAGTGAAGTATATGGAACAATAATAATCAATTCATCACAGAAGAGAACACTTTAAACCAGGAAGCACAAATGTGCAAGATGGATAATAGTAAGCAGTTTTAGCCAAGGATGGCTTTTTTTGAGACTACCAAGGATTCGCCATCTGTAAGTGGATGAGTTTTTTATTCTGATCTCTCTGGTGAGAATATGATTCCTCCTCCAAATGTCTGGCTGTTGTGCAAGATGTGGGGTCAACCTAGGCATGTCACTCATGCTGCTGAATGGGTGGAGATCACCAATTTCATAGAGCTTATGGATGGAAGCAGGGGCACTGCACTGCGATGAGAAGAGAGAGAGAGTGTGTGTGTATCAATGATGTGACTTATAGGTCAACCAGGAAGAGATATTTGATCTCCCAGAAATGGAATCTTGAACGATCCAATTAGGAATCTCCTTATCAGGACTAGTTAAGTCATCTGCCTGCAAGGCCCCTCCCAGCCGCTAAAGGAAAGGAAACTTTTAATTACCAACCAGCCTACTTCCTAGTGTAACTCTCTTGCCTGTGCTCCCTTCAACCTGTAAAACCTCTTGCCTTCTTTAGCTCTTAGAGCTCCTTTCTGTAGGCTAGACCGGTTGGTGCCCTATTCAAGAATCACTGAATAAAGCCAATAGGATGTTTAACATTTACTCAGTTGAATTTTGTTTTTTAACACTTTGAAAAATTGTCAACTGATTTGCCAAGATATAGAACATCAAGTTACATAAGTATCAATATGCGTAAGAAAAGATCTGTAAAATAGCTATATGTTACGGGTAAAATGATCTGCTGAAGCACTTTTTCATCAATGAAGGGTCAGCACAGGTCCTGGAAAGAAACGGAGTGTGAACTTGGGCCTCGTGGGGAATGATGACAAAGTCACAGGAAGCAGAGAGAAAAGCAACCCTGTGTTGACCGCAAATTCCCAGAACAGAGTCCTGATTGAAACAAAGAGGCTTTTATTTGGGGTTTGTTAGGAGTGCAGCCCAGAAGATACACATCCAAGAAGCACTTTAACTGTGTTTCCTCAGACTACAAAATGCGGAAAGTGTATAAAGCCAAAAAAATGCAGCATTACATAAATTGTTTGTCAAGAAGTATGATTGAAGTTGGCAAGAAGTAAGAGGCTTGTTAAGCAAGGATAGGTTTGGTTTAAAAATAAATATATAGTTTTGAAGGAGGCTGATTTTGAAATTCCAGGGTTACAACTGGCAGCTGCTGGCAGACATTGTTTGGAAAATGGCTAGTGGTGTCCTTGAATTTGATACAGCTCCAAAAATTCAAGTTCTCAATGATGCAGGGACGTATGTAAAACCACATCGACAATGGCCACTCGACTCTATATGGATGCCTGAAGCATACTCTATTTTGATTTTTCAATGGTCTTAGACATGTCATCAACCACAAATGAGCTCTGAAACCTCCCTGTTAACAAGACAGCTAGCACCAATCTGTGTTCATCTTGGTCAGGTGTTCCCCTGGTGGATGACTGCCATTTCACTCTGGCCTCAACTGGAGACAAAACTCAACACTGGAGAGAGATCAACACTGACAACATCGGAAAGAGGGAAGGCGAGGAGAACTAGGCCAGCTCAAGAGTGCAGGCCAAGATGGAGAAGAAGGAAGACCCAGTGAAGCTAACTGTTGTAGGGGTTCCTCCCTTGAGGTAAAGAAAATCCATCTCTGTACACAGTCCACTCATCAGGATGCCCTTTGTAAAGTGTCTCTAATTTCCCACTGGAAATATACAATACATAATAAGGTGACACTGTATGCCTATCATGTCCCAGACACTGTGGAATTTTACAGGCAATTTCTTATTTAAGCATAAAGACAATATTATCATATCCATTTTACAGATAAGGTCACTGAGTCTTGAGGGGTTTGTGTGGGGGGGACATACCCTGAGTCACAGCTCCCACGAGGCAGAGCTGAGAGGCACCCCAGGTCTATCTGTAATTCTAAGCTGAGTTACCAGGTGGAGCACGAGGACAGTCAAAGCTCAGGTGTTTATACAAAAAAAAAAATCAAAAACAAAAGTAACTATTTATGTGAGATATTTGAAGCAATGGCATTAGTTGAGGACCTGACTTACCAGGGCTGTAGTATTACTAAGTTATACGCTGTTGTGCTGCACAAGTGCTTTCCCCCCCGTGACTGGCAGGTGGCAGGCGGGCTGAGGCCGCGGCGTCCCCTGCGGGACCCTGGCCTGACCTCTGCTGTCCGGGGCCCGTCTCCCGTCCTCTCCACTTCTCGCCTCTTCTTGTGACTTCTTCCAACGTCCCCACCCCGCGGGTTCCCTGTACTCTGCCCCTTCTGCTTGTGGCTTCTCTTTCTTCACTCGCTTTCCTCTTGTGGTGACATCGCTGCCTTTGTTTCCAACTAGAAACCCAGTTTTCATGTTTTCTCTCCATCTGCACTGAAGGCTCTGCTTCTCCTGGGGTCTTGTCTGCTCTCAGGATCCAGGGCCTCTAGGCAACCAATTCTCACTTAAGGAAACACGGCAGGACGCTATGGACTGAGACTCATTCCCCAGACCCTTCGTCATGGTAAAAACAGAAGTAGCCATTTTTACAGTCTGTTTAGCAGCACCTCTAAACCTACTACACCTGGTTCTTACCGGGCCAAGGTGAGGTCAGAAGAAATGGTTGCCATCACCCCTTTGCACTCATTTGTTCATTATTCAATATTTACTGAGGACTGACCATTCTTATCACTAAGAACACCAAACCAAACCAAACCAACTAAGCAACCAATACCCCCACCCCCAAGAAAACTTCTCTGTATGAAACTCATCCTCTCATGGTGTGATAGAAAGTAAAAGATAATCACAATGCAGTGGAGGTCGCTTGTGGTTTCTAGGATTCTCAAAGACATTCCAGTTTTTTCCTGAAAAAGAGGAATGTTCCCCATCAGGTAGGGGATGGGGCTAACCTGAAGGGCAGAGCTTGTGAAAATGAACCAGGATCCTGGCGTCCTCTCCTCCTCATGCACATGTACACACTCTGACCACACCGGCGGCCAGCACCATCTTAGAAATCTCTGAGCACCCTCTGGTCCAGAGAATTTTCCATTTTCTTCTGTGGATTAATGAAACTTGCTACTACTCCAGCAATAAATGTCTCTTTCCATCTCTGTCTTCATGGCCTTTACTCTAATGTCCCCTCCTTAGAGAAAGATTCCACACCACCCATAGAAAATATCAGCCCCAGTCCCTCTTTCTCCTTGTCCTGTTCTACCTTTTCTTGTAGCTCATACAGCCTCCAGAAATGCGATCTTAATCTCAAGTGCGAGCTGTGGGTGAAAGGAGATGGGAAAAGCAGGTAGGGTGGCACCTTCTCCCCACAGACTTTGCTGGAGGACGAGCTACTTTCCTTTAGAAACAATGCAGACATATCAATTCCATGTAAATTGAAATTCAAAGTTAAAGACAAAACCCAAAATCTTTATACACCTACATAATGAATGTTCTTATGATGTCAGGAAAGCGATGAACTTCTGAAATATTCACACAAAGTGGAAAACATTAAAGAAGAAGATTGATAAATACTAACATGTTATGATTAAGAACTGCTCATTAAAAGGCAACATACAAAGAAGGAAGACATGAATTACGTGATAGGTGCAATCATTATAAACAATTTTAAAAATCAACAATAAATGATGTCAGAAAGACATCAATAGACATTTCATGAAAATTAAAATATGGATGTCCAGTGAAGATTTTCAGAGATGGTCACTCTCATTGGTAATAACTTAAATGCAAATTGAGATCACAGGCGAACAATTCTCCACATTCCACAGTTGAGCAAGTGTTGAAAAATGGCAATTAAAACATTGGCTCATATGCGGCATAGCAGGAGCTGTCATTCTGGTTTAATAGGAATATCAGCTGTGATTACATTGTACAGCTGGTTGAGTACATTCCTGAGGTCTTATTAATTGTTACCCAAGACACAGAGCAGAAATATATGAACCAGTTCCATAATAGTAATGTTAGGAAATATTCAAATATTCATTCCAAATAGGATAGATTTTGGTATATTTAAAGTATAGACTACTAGAGAGCAAAATAAATCACCTGCATGCGGCAACACAGAAAAATCTCAGTAAATAATACTGTAAACTAAATGAAAATTACATCTCAAACAGATAATCACTATGTGATTTTACTTATACAAAGGACTAAAAGGGGAAAAGTCAATGTGTTGCTTAGGAATTCATATGCCTGTGGGACTGTGTAATGAAAACCAGGGAATGTCAGAGAGTTGAGAGGCACAGAAGAATTAGAATGTTCTATTTCTGAAGGTGGGTGGGGATAATATGAGTATTTTTTTACTATACACTTATATTACCTATGCAGTTTCTTTACATATTTCTCAATAAATAATGTATCACACGACAAAATAAATTACAAGTGGAATTTGTATATAAAATTTGATATGGTAAACTTCCAGAAGAAAGTAAAAGTATTTCTAAGATCTTGAGGTATGGAAGACCTTTATAAATTGTTATGAACTGAATTGTGTCCCCCAAATTCATAGGTTGAAGCCCTAACCCTCTTTATGTCACAATGTGGATGGACTTGCAGATGGTCCTTTAAAGAGGTAAACCAATTAAAATGAGGCTGTTAGGGTGACCCTAAGCCAATCAGACTGCGTCC
>NC_041233.1:123152327-123156182 GCF_002837175.3 Physeter macrocephalus | reverse complement strand
AGAGGAAAACTACAAAGTCAAAATGTTATTTATAACATGATTCACGGAAGTCTGATATTCCTAATAAATAATTCCTACAAATATATAATAGTACAAACATTATAGCAGAAAATTTGGCAAGACACAAAGGTGGGAAAATTCAAATGAAGAATTACAAATGGTTATTAGAAAATAGGAAAGGAAATCAACCTATCTGTATAAATTTAGACTGAAATAATATTTTCCTTTCTGTGAAGGGAACACAATCTTTTTATGTAATATCTTACCACCAACAAAGACTCTATCTTTCAGCCATGAAGATCTGCATGCTCTTCAGTTTTTTTCTGCTAGGCTCTTTTGCGGCACATGCAAATCAAAAGCCTTTAAAAAGTTCTCTGTTTGGCCTAGAAATTTCTGTTGTCATTTATGGGAAATTATATCAAAAAATAATTAGGTATAATATTTTAACTATCAGAATGCTTACTGTAAAATGAGAAATAATCTTAAATGATCCGCAAAAGAATTTAGTTAAACAAATCTAGTACCTTCTATATCAGGCAAATATTTAAAATGGAAAGGAAATAAAACAAGAGAGATCCTCTCTTACAGCTAGATTTTTGGGGTTGTGAGTAACAGGTGAATATAAATATCTCGTTTCATGATTATCAATATTTTTAAAGCTTGCTACAATAAATATAAAGTATTTTGGTAATAAGAGATATCTGTTACCAGAATTTGAAGACTACTTCAAAAGAAACAGCAGTACCTTTCCTGGGCTCTGAGTAGCACAGGAGGTGAATTTCCTGTGGGTGTGAGGGCCCAGGAATCAGACTTGCCTGGATTTAAATCTTGGTCACCCACTCATTCACTCTGTGATCCTGGCCAAGTTACTAAAGCACCAAATTTCAGTTCTGTGTTCTCGAAAATCAGGAGAATGTTTGTGTTGCCTCAGTGCTTTGTTACGAGGATTAAATAAGATCCTGAAATAAAGGGTTCAGGTGGGCACAGAAGAAGGCTGCTTCCTGCCCACCCTCCAACAACATACAAGGGATAGTGGAGTTTCAGCTGGAAGTCATGTCCCTGTGGACCAAGGGGGATGGAGAAGTAGAAACAAGTCAGAAGCGATGAGAAAGGTCCGAAGCAGGACCAGAATCCAACGCTAATACTGACTACCCTGTGGCCCATTTAGACAAGTAACACATAATCATCTCAAATCATTCATAGGGTTTATCAGGGATTGCTCCGTGCTCTGAGATAAGTGCTAATACACACCTTACTTCATGTAATTCTCCACACAGCTCTATGACGTGATAGTATTGTCATCTCTGCTTTAGAAGTAACGAAAGTGAGGCATCGTCCCTGCTTCCATCTGGACTCACGGTGATCAGCTGCTGGTTAGGTGCAGATGCGGAGACCCCAGGGAAGCCTCTCAGCATCTCCCTCTCCAAAGCAGAGGCCCTCAGACCTCCTCAGTCAGGCGCTGGTCACACAGTTGCTCCCCTTGGTGTCCTCAGGCTCCCCTGCTAATGACCCCCCCTTTCCTTTGCAGGAGAGGGGCTTCTGAAATGATTTGTTTGAGGAAGCATTATCAGTTTCACCCCTCCTCATTGTAACCTGCAATACAAGGAAATTTCACTTACCAGTGTTATAATAAACCTGCTTAAAAAAAAAAAAAAAAGATGCACTTCCCTACCTGTATTTGTTTCCTCTTGCTGATATAACAAATTACACAAGTTCCTTCTCTTAGAGTCCTGGAGTCAGAAGTCTCAAATGTGTCTCACTATGCGGACATCAGGTGTGAATGGCGCTGCATTTCTTGGAGGATCTAGGGGAAGGTCTGTTCCTTCACCGGCTTTTGGAGGCTGCCACACTCCTTCCTTAAGGCCCCAGCGCCCACTTCACTCCCTCCTCGGTCACGTTCTCCAATGTCCTCCACCTGTGACCCTCTTAACTCTCTCTTGCACTTCCGAGGCCCTATGTGATCACAGTGCACCCACACAAATAACCCAGGAGGGTCTCCCCAGCTCAAGATCCTTAACTTAATCACCCTACACAAGTCCCTTTTTCCAGTTGACTTTACATCTTCATACTTGGGATTAGTGTCCGGACAACTTGAGGGGCCATGTTTCTGCTGAACACACTACTCTTCTGCGTCACTTGAAAGGACATTATTTTACATAATTGAAAAGTTTCTTCACAACACTTTAGAATACAACTAAGCACTAAAATATGAGTTACAGATAATCAAACAATGGGCGTTATCAGCGTGGGTTATAATACATGGATAAAGAATAATGCCTTGTTAGTTTATCACCAGCAAGAAGCAAGGCGTGCACACTATATGGTGACAGCCTGTCAGGGCAGCTTTGTGGAGGAGGCCAGGTGGGGTCTGCATAGCCAGGGATGAGCCAGGAGGGGACCCCGGGAAACACAGGCACAGAATCCAATGGACAGCTGGGCCTGTTGTGGGGTTTAGGCAGGAGGAGTCCAAGACATTAGGATGGCGGCTGGTAGGCAGGATGCAGCTGTGGGTGTGGGTGCCCCTGAGATGCTGACCCTGCTCACTTCAGTTATTTGCCCAAGTACCCCGCCCTCTTTAACACCTAGTCTAACCCTTTTGTCCCGATGTAGAGTCCGTTCAACACAAAAAACAACGCAGCAGAGGGTTCAGACAACAGAGTGATGTCCTGACCACTGAGGTCAAGGAGAAGCACAGGGAAAAACAAAGGCCTTGGGGGAAGAACGGTGAACCCCACTTTGATTTGAGGGCACTCAGGGTGGCACAGGGGCAGAGAGCAGGGACGCGCTCCTGGCAGGTGCCCATGTCCTGGAACAGGTGTCCGCAGGTGGCCTCCACTTCTCTGCCCAGAACTCGCCCAGACCCTCCGGAGCGCACGTCGCTGCCCTTGCGGGAGGCGGACAGAGAGGCCCGCCTGCTTTCAGAAGCGACTCAGGGCCCGCGCACTTGGTCGGGTCGGGTTCCTGAGACGGGAGTCCGGGCGCCGCGATGTTGGGGAAGGAAGGAAGGACTAGAGGGACTGCTCCGCGCTCCGGAGCCACGGAGCGGGCAGTTTGACTGCTTCTTCGGGCGGAGAAACAGTCGGTGTCGTGCGCGTCCCCTTCAAAGCCCGAGCAGCTAAGAACCAGGGGAGTCTGAGCCGGGCTGAGCTGTCCCCGCATGTCCAGTGGCAGGGGCGTCAGGGGACCCTGGGCGCGCAGCCGCGAGTCTGGAAGCGCTGTGACCTGCCCTTCGGAGACTCCGCGGACACCTGACACCGCGCGCCCTGGAGCTACCGCTCCGGGTCTCCTGCGCAGAGGACGGCGAGGCCGGCGAAGCACGTCCGAGGCCCCGAACCCACGGCAGCTCCCCGTCCCGGGAAGACGCCTCCGCATCTGTGGCAGGAGGAGCTGCTTTCCCGGGTCCTCCCGCCCTCCTTCCCAGGACCTGCCGGCCAAGCGACAGCCCGAGCCTTTGAGCCAGGCCTCGCATCTAAGTCTGGTGGCGCAGGGACACTGCCACATCCCGCTCCTCCCTCCTGCGGGCCTTGAGCCCAGAGAGCGCGAGGACAGGACGCACCGGCCCCTCCGCTGTCTGCGTGCTGCGCCCGGGGCCGCTGCTGGGATACCAAGTCCACGACGCACCCCGCGCGTCCCTTCTCTGATCCTTGTCTCTGGTGTGAACGGGCCCAGGTTTCCATCCTGGTAAAAACGGTTCTATAAAATTATTTTGTAGAAGGCGTTCGGTCCCCTGCCAAAACAAGATGGTTCATGAATCGAAATGCCAGTCATCCTTAAGCTTTGGCTGTGAGTCTCAAGAGCTGCTCACAGCCTCAACCAGCTTTGAGTGCACAGAGCACAAAACAACTGCCATGCTCT
>NC_041233.1:123146738-123152283 GCF_002837175.3 Physeter macrocephalus | reverse complement strand
TAATGGAGGCCCTGCACGCGGCAGAACAGGGTGAACAGGGACAGTACAGCTTTCACTCACTGCCGGTGGCTAGGGATGCCAAGATTACGAGGCCGTGCATGGGGGGCTGGTGCATCTTGGGGGAGTATTTGATGGGGAGCCTTTGGTAATTTGGTATTTGTATTGTTTTAATATTTTCTGGCATGTGTCAAATGAAATCAGTTTATTTTGGAATCCTGATATCAGAAAGTGTCGTTTCCGTTGTGGGTCTATAGATCAGGCCGTGACATCCTGCATCCCGTGAGCCAAATTCTGCCCCAGGCTGTGCTGGTAGGAACTACCAGTTAAGAAAAGGTTTTATAATTTTAGAAGTTAAGTTATAAAAAAAAAAATTTGTTAGACGTCAGAAGTATATGACCATCAAATTTCAGTGTCTACAAATAAATAAAGTTTTATTGGAGCACAGCCATGCCCATTCATTTACCTTTTATCTGTGGGTGCTTTCCTCCTGCAATAACAGAATTGAGTATATACAACACAGGTCATGTGACAAAGCCTAAAAGATTTACTCTCTGCCCTTTAGAACATTTTGCCAGACCTGGGTTAGGAAAGTAGTATTTTTTAACACTACATGTTGGAGTTTTACCTAAAGAGCAGGTAAACTTAGGAAATTTTGCCATGTGAAATAAACCTGTTTTTGGTAAATATAAAACTGGTTACATTACTCTCAGTAATCTTGGTTAGAATAAACACTAGACACAAATAGACACAAAAGGTACAATTTGTACTGCTCTGGGAAGGGAATCTACCTGCTGCCTTCTCTCATCTAAGAAAAAAATCACTAGTTCCTTTTGCCGAAATACAGCTCCCATCTGGATGAGTTTCAACTCTAAAAACTACCAGGTATTTTCTGAGTATCAAAACGGGGCATTATAAGCCATAAAACTATTTAGTTTGAAATGTGGTTTTGAGACATCTCTTTTGAATGTGACAATGTTTGCCGGAGTTTATTGAATAAGTAAAGTTTTTTAAAGAATAGAGGGAGGGTTCAAGATGACAGTGTGGGAAGATGCGGAGTTAACATCTCCCCACAACTAGGGCACCTGCCGGACGATGGTGGGAACTCTGATCACTAAGGAGATGGAAGGAACCCCAGAGTGAACTGGTAGGACATACGGGGACTGAAGAGGGAGGAGAAGTGGAAGCCAGACAAGATCAGTGCCCCTGAGGCTGGGGAGATCAGGAGAGGCAGGTGGGAGGGACTCTCAGGGAAGAGCAGGAGAGGAGTGGAGGGCGATCGCCTGACCCACTTGGGCCGGAGAGCTTGCTGAAATCCTAAGCCTGTTCCCCCCCTTCCAAAGACCCATCCAGTCCCTATGGGTCCTGGGGGCATAGGAGGGAGGCCGGGGGGATATGTAGGAGTAGGTGGGAGGGGCCCTCCAAGAATGGAGGGGGCCCTACAAGAACGGAGGAGGAGAGGCGAGGTGAGGAGGGCGTTTGCCCTATCCACTCGAGCACTGGAAGCCTGATGGGCTCCCAGGTGAGTTCCCCTGCCCTCTGAGACCAGGGATCGGGGCACACGTTCTCTCCTAATGTTTCTTGAGCATAAACCTCACCCTCCACAGCCCCCAGAGCCCTTTCCAACCCTGTGGGTCCTGAACATTGGCCCCACCCACTGCCCAATACTCACCATTGCTTAGATCCTGCTCTCCACAGCCAAGACCTCCCCCTCCACCCCACCCCTTTTTTTTCCCACCTCCTCCTTTTTACTATTGTGGTACTGTTGTAACTTCCAGTTGTTGATTCATCTATATATTTATTTTTATATTCTTTCTAACATATCTGTTATTTCCCTAGTCTAATTTTATTTTGTTATTTTTCTTTTCTCTGTTGTTTCTTTTTTTCCTTTTTGGGTGTCACACGTGGCTTGCAGGATCTTGATTCTCCAGCTGGGGTTGGGCAGAAACTCCTGCAGTGGGAGATCCAAGTCTGAACCACTGGACTATCAGAGAACCTCAGGTCCCAGAGAATATTCATCAGAGTGAAGTCTCACAGAGTTCGTCATCACACCAGCAAGATCCAGCTCTAACCAAGAGCCTACAGACTGAAGTGTTGGAAGTCTCAGGCCAAACAAGCAGTATAACAATAACACAAATCCAATCATAAAAAAAAAAAGACACAGCAAAAACTATGTCACAGTTTAAGGAGGAAGGTACAAACCTACAAGATGAAATAAATGAAGAGGAAATAGGCAAGCTACCTGAAAAGTAATTCAGAGTAATGATAGTGAATATGATCCAGAATCTTGGAAAAAGAATGGAAGCACAGATTGAGAAAATACAAAAAATGTTTAACAAAGATCTAGAAGAACTAAACAACAAACAAACAGAGATGAGCAACACAATAACTGAAATGAAAAATAAACTAGAAGGAATCAATAACAGAATAACAGAAGCAGAAGAAAGAGGAAGTGAGCTGGAACATGAAATGTTGGAAATAACTGTTGAGGAGCAGAATACAGAAAAAACAATGAAAATATTTGAAGACAATCTAAGAGACTTCTGGGACATCACTAATGCACCAACATTTGATTAATAGAGGTCCCAAAAGAAGAAGAGAAAAAGAAAGTGTCTGAGGAAATATTTGAAGACATTATAGTGGAAAACTTCCATAAAATGGCAAAGGAAATAGTCACCCAAGTGCAGGAAGCACAAAAAGTTCCATATAGGATAAACCCATTGAAAAACACACCAAGACACATATTAATCTAACTAACAAAAATCAAATTCAATGAAAAAATATTAAAAGCAGCAAGGGAAAAACAAAAGTAATAAACAAAGGAATCCCTATAAGTTTATCAGTTGATTTTTCAGTGGAAACACTGCAGGCCAGAAGGGTGTGGTAGGTTATACTTAAAGTGATGAAAGAGAACAACCTACACCCAAGATTACTCTACCCAGCAAGGATCTCATTCAGCTTCGATGAAGAAGTCAAAAACTTTTCAGACAAATAAAAGCTAACGGAATTCAGCACCACCAAACCAGCTTTACAACAAATGCTAAAGAAAATTCTCTAAGCGGGAAACACAAGAGAAGAAAAACATGCACAAAAACAAATCCAAAACAATTAAGAAAATGGTAATAGGAACGTACATATCAATAATAACCTTGAATGTAAATGGATTTAATGCCCCAACCGAAAGACACAGACTGGTTGAATGGATACAAAAACAAGACCCATATATATGCTGTCTACAAGAGATCCACTTCAGACCTAGGGACACATAGAGACTGAAATTGAAGGTATGGAAAAAGGTATTCCATGAAATGGAAATCAAAAGAGACCTGGAGTAGCAATACTTGTATTAGATAAAATAGACATGAAAATAAAAACTATTACCAGAGATAAGGAGAGACACCATATAATGATCAAAGGATCAATCCAAGAAGATATAACAATTATAAATGTTTATGCACCCAACAGAGGAGCACCTCAATACATAAAGCAAATACTACCAACCATGAAAGGAGAAATCGACAGTAACACAATAATACTAGGGGACTCTGACACCCCACTTACACCAATGGACAGATCATCCAAACAGAAGATAAATAATGAAACACAAGCTTTGAATGACACAATAGACCAGATAGAACTCACTGATATTTATAGAACATGCCACCCATAATTGGCAGAATACACTTTCTTCTCAAGTGCACACAGAACATTCTCCAGGATACATCACATCTTGGGTCACAAATCAAGCCTCAGAAAATTTACAAAAATTGAAATCGTATCAAACATCTTTTCTGATCACAATTCTATGAGATTGGAATTCAATTACAAGAAAAAAAACTGTAAGAAACACACATACATGGAGGCTAAACAGTGCACTACTAAATAACCAAGAGATCACTGAAGAAATCAAACAAGAAATTTAAAAATACATAGAAACAAATGACACTGAAAACACGCTGACCCATAACCAATGGGATACAGCAAAGTCAGTTCTAAGAGGGAAATTTATAGCCATTCAATCTCACCTCAAGAAACAAGAAATATCTCAAATAAACAAGCTAACCGTGCACTTAAAACAACTATAGAAAAAAGAACAAAGAAAACCCAAGTCAGTACAAGGAAAGAAATCAGAAATAATCAATAAAATTAGAAGTGAAAAAGGAGAAATCACAACTGACACTGCTCAAATACAAAGGATTATAAGAGAAAACTACAAACATATGTAGGCTAATAACATGGACAACCATGAAGAAATGGACAAATTCCTGGAAAGGTACAATTTTACAAGACTGAACCAGGAAGAACTAGAAAATATAAACAAATGTGAACTAACACCGATCTTTCTCAAAATCTTCCAAAAAATTGCGCAAGAGAAACACTCCCAAATTTATTCTATGAAACCACCATCAACCTGATACCAAACAAAACCAGAAAAAGATATCACAAAGAAAGAAATCTATAGATCAATATCACTGATGAACAGAGATGCAAAAATCCTCAACAAAATACTAGCAAGCAGAATCCAACAGCACATTAAAAAGATCAGACACCAGGGTCAATTGGGATGTGTCCCAGGGATGCAAGGATTCTTCAATATACGAAAATCATACACTCTGAAACAACAGATTAACAAATTAAGGAAGAAAAACCATATGATCATCTCAACAGATGCAGAAAAAGCTCTTGACAAAATTCAACACTGATTTATGATAAAAACTCTCTAGAAAATGAGCATAGAGGGAACCTACCTGAACATATTAAAGGCCATATATGAGAAACTCAGCACAAGCCTCATACTCAATGGTGAAAAACTGAAAGCATTTCCACTAGGATCAGGAACAAGGTAAGAATGTCCACTCTCACCACTCTTATTCAAAATAGTTTTGGAAGTCTTAGCCACAGCAATCAGAGAAGAAAAAGCAATAAAAGGAATCCACATTGGACAAGAAGAAGTAAAATTGTCAATATTTGCCTATGACAGGATACTATACATAGAAAATCCTAAAGATGTCACCAGAAAACTACTAGAACTAATCATTTTATTTGGTAAAGTTTCAGGATACAAAATTAATGCACAGAAATCTCTGGTAATCCTATACACCACCAACAGAAAATCAGAAAGAGAAATTAAGGAAACACTCCCATTTACCTTTGCAACAAAAAGAATAAAATACCTAGGAATGCACCTGCCTAAGAAGGTGAAAGACTTGTACTGAGATAACTATAAATCACTGATGAAAGAAATCAAAGATAACATAAACAGATGGAGAAATATACCATATACTTGGATTGGAAGAATCAATATTGTGAAAATGACTATACTACCCAAAGCCAACTATAGATTCAACGCAATCTCTTTCTAACTACCAATGGCTTTCTTCACAGAATTAGAACAAAAAATGTCGCAATTCATATGAAAAGAAAAAAAAACCCGAATAGCCAAAGCAATCTTGAGAAAGAAAAACGGAGCTGGAGGAATCATGCCCCCTGACCTCAAACTATACCATAAAGCTACAATAATCAACACAGTATGGTACTTGCACAAAAA
>NC_041233.1:123145484-123146181 GCF_002837175.3 Physeter macrocephalus | reverse complement strand
TTAAACATAAAACTTTTGCAAAGCAAAGGAAACCATAAACAAGACAAAAAGACAATCCTCAGAATGGGAGAAATTATTTCCAAATGAAGCAACTGACAAAGGATTAATCTCCAAAACATACAAACAGCTCATGGAGCTCAATATCAAAAAAACAAAGAATGAAATTTAAAAAATGGGCAGAAGAACTAAATAGACATTTCATCAAGGAAGACATACAGATGGCCAAGAGGCACATGAAAAGATGTTCGACATCACTAATTATTAGAGAAATGCAAATCAAAACTACAATGAGGTATCACCTCACTCCAATCAGAATGGCCATTATTGAAAAAGCTAGAAACAATAAATTCTGGAAAGGGTGTGGTGAAAAGGGAACCCTCCCACATTGTTGGTGGGAATGTAAGTTGATACAACCACTATGGAAAACAGTATGGAGGTTCCTTAAAAACTAAAAAGACAATGACCATATGACCCAGCAATCCCACTACTGGACATATACCCTATGAAAACAATAATTCAAAAAGAGACATGCACCACAATAATGATTGCAGTGCTATTTACAATAGCCAGGATATGGAAGCAACCTAAATGTCCATCGACAGATGAATGGATAAGGAAGATGTGGCACATATATACAATGGAATATTACTCAGCCATAAAAAGAAAGGAAATTGAGTTATTTGTAGTGAGGTGGAAG
>NC_041233.1:123135211-123145008 GCF_002837175.3 Physeter macrocephalus | reverse complement strand
TTCTTTCTTAAAAGTGCATTCTTGCATAATAATAACACAAAGAAAATACATTTTGGTTTTTTCTTATGTATTTATAAATACATTTCATTTCAAATTAATCAATAATGTATATAGCTTATAGCACATTTCAGGAAATGTCTGTATGGCAATATTGTGTTATTTGGCGTGTTTTGGATTCTCTAAAATTAAGTAACGAGAAAATTAGGAGCCCAAAATAATGATTAAAATAGAGATCCTCTTGTATTCTTGAAAATGGTACCCCATGGATGTTCAAGTAAAATGGCAGATAAATGGATTTTTAAGGGACATGTGCAGCAGCTTTTCTATTCTAATAAAAACCATTATTGACTTTCAAAAGTTTATTTTCGAATCCAAACAATTACTTTTAAACATACTTATTTCATGATACAGTAAACAGGAAACCTGGCTCTTCGGAAAAGAAATCTAGCTTTACTCTTCCGAAATCTTGCAGAGCAACTTTACAAAAGTTCAGAATTTTAGACAGTATTTTTAATAACCCAGCCTTTCTGAAAATATACAGCCTAATCAAAGATCCAGAATTAACAAAGTTTTAAATGTCAACTTTATTTTATAAAGTGCTACTTTTCTTTGTAAACTAGTAGCACAATTTTGGAATTATACAATGTGTAAACCATTATTTACATTTAATTTTTAATATCTGAAGTTTTATTTTGCAGAGTAGTTTAATTTACTGTATTAAGAAGCGGAAGTCTATGAAGGTAAGGACATAGTATTATTTACCTTCCAATCCTCATAACAGTTGTAATTCTGAAATATTGGAGGTTCTCAGAAAATTGTTGTTAATAAATGAAATTTTGAATAAGGACTGAATAAGGTGATTTAGATGATTTCTCCTGAATGACACATTTATGTGGTTGATTCCAGAGTCATATTTTCCCGTAGGATCAAATGGATGCTATAGCCTCTCCTGTGTGTTTGTGTGTGTATGTTTTAATTATTATTTTTAGCACCAGTGGAAGTCCTACAACTTGCTATTTCCGTTGAACAGTCCATCATCAATATCTTTCCAAGTCAACATCTTGCCACCTACAGATTTACCTCCTTTAAAAATGTCAGTAAATAAAACACACATTGATAATATTGCGTTGTGTAGACGTACTAGAATTTCTTCTCCTGGTCCCTCTTAATGTCTATGTTTTCTGAATGTTCTGTTTTTATATTAAGTGATTCTGATATCAGTAATCTTTTTACACATGTATTGGCACAAATGTTCCTCACACACCGGTTTCTTATCATTGGACTTTGCTTGTGCCATATGTAAAGATGAATTTGTGGTCAAGTTTATCATTCATTTCTTTGATGGTTTCTGGACTTAAAAAAAATTATTTGCAAGGACTCCGTTTCGAAACCATAGAATAAAAATAATTCATACGTGTTTTCTACGTGTACTTTCATGGTTTCAGTTTTACAGTCCACGCAGCCCAAGTCCCCGCAAAATCCCTAAGTGCTCCCAGGAGCAGGGACCCGCCCGAGCGTTCTGAGCCGCTAGTGCGCCCGCCTCGCCGGGATCGCCTGGGGAGCGCTTCTCAGCGGCAGACTCCCGGCGACCTCTTCCCAGTCCCTTGCCCTCTTCTCCTGTTGCCGGGGTCTCTTCCCGTGGTGCCGATCCAGGAGCTAGGTCCGAGGCGGACGCCCCGAGACGAACTCGGGCGTCTGGCCAGGCCGCGCTGTACCCTTGCCGGCCTGCAATCGGGATCCGACCCTCGGACTTTCCGGCCACTGGTCGGGCGCCAAGTATCGGTCGCGTTAAGACTGTCCCTTCCATCCGGAGCTTCAGTGACCTTCCCGAGCGCTGAGATTCAGCCGCCGGGCCGGAGACAGAGTTCCGGGAGGCCAGCGACTCTGGCGACGACTGTTCCGGTGGCGCCGGGGCGTGGGCGGTTCATGTTGTCGTCGGAGATTGGCGGAGCAGGTCTACAGCTTCTGAGGTTGGCACTGAGCTCTGGGAAGGGTTGGGCATACTGGATGCGTCGACCAGCACGCTGTGGTGCCCCTCGGGCCGCGGGGAACACCCGGGCTGTTGTCTGTGACCAGGAGAGGGTGTCCGGGCCTGGAGTCGTCCTCCGTGTGTCACGGTGGTCGTACTTTCTCTTATTTTCCAACTAGCCCGGAGGTTGGGAACAACAGGGATGTTCGCAGACATCACCAACCCTATCTCTAACCCTAACCTTCCCTTTTTGAACTTCAAAGAGCCTTTCTCCGCCTGTGTAGTTGGGAAGGTCTCCTTGACTTCGAGAATGAGGAATATGTGCTCTTTTATCTCTTATCTGGGCAGGGCCCAGCATCCTCTCTCACTCCGGGTATTTTGGAGTATCCGTCCACAGGGGAGAAACTCCAGCTGTTCACCCTGGGACCCATCTATCTCCGGACTCACAGGGATTGTGCAGGGGCTTAGAACACCGACATCAATCCTGAAAGCTGTTACAGTGGAAGTGGCAGTTCCAAGACTGGAGAGTGACCCTGCTGCACCTCCCATGGCAGACCCTGACCACATTCATCCAGTGCTTCACCACCCAGGCCCTCTCCTGGGCCATCATGCTCGGGTCCCCGAAGCAGGTGTTGATGACGCACTTGGCCACATTTTTGAACTGGGTGAGAGTGGAGTGGATGGTTGGTGCCATGTGCTCATTTCCAAATGTGTTTTATGGGACCAGATGGAGCCCAGGCACTGAGTGGGAACCACCTTCTTGAACACGTCCTGGGGAGCAGGGGGAATGTCACATGGGTCTGCCACACCCCATCTTTGCATACACGGCAGGGGCATGAGTGACAGTAGGAACTCAGAAGTGGAGGATAAAGCCGAGCCAGCCCATCTCCACTAACTGCCAGCTCCAGAAGGCAGCTCAGTTCTGCTCAACACAAGGGAGTATCTTCCACCCACCTTGGTCACCATTCTGCCCTAATTCCCTGTTCAAATGCACATTCCTCTGTGCAGCTACAATCACGGGCTTTGTCTGTTTCTCTCCCTTGAGGTTAAATGCACTTCAGCTGTGTATTAGGTGCTGGGGCTGCTGCGTCTCTGGGCAGATTGGAGGTGACCCGGGTACCTGGCTGCACACAGTGAGCTCTCCTCCCCCAACCACTGTTCCAGGCTCTGCCTGATGTTCTATCTGTTTTACCTCTTTTAATCTGCACAGCCATTCTGTGGGGGAAGTCCTCTCATTGTCCGTCTCTACTGGTCTCATATGGACAGTGAACTTGCCCAGGTTATGTGGTTGATAAATGGTGGAGCTGGGGATCTGGACCCTGATTATAGGAATCCAGACCATGGAAAGGCAGGTGTGGGGCAGCTTACTGCACAGGGAAGACCTGCCCCAGGCCCACCATGAGTGCCCACCTACTCCACACACCCATCGGAGCCAACGGTCCTGTTGCAGCTGTCTCTAGGCCCTGCGGTGACCCTTCTTCTGACCCTTCAGCAAGCCAGAACCTTCTAGCTGGCACTAGAGCAAGAGAAAGAGAAAGGTTCTCCCATGTAACTGACTTTCCCTGTGCCTTCCCCAAAACAGAACTATCTACTGTCTTTAAAAGGAATACATGAACCCTACTGCAGAGAATCTTCCCTGCCTGCAGTCCCTCTTACCCTCTGGCTTTGCCTCAGTGGACTCTAAAATCTCCTTCAGGACCAGGAAAATGTGGCATGGTGTTTCATGTGTGAGGCAGGCAAACTGACCTGCATGTAGGCCAACTTTAGCCTAAAAAAAGGACAGAGCAGGGGCTGCCAGGTAAGCTGCAGGTACTAACACAGACAGATGCCTAAGATGAGAGACAGAGCGTGGGGGGAGTCACGTGTGGAACAGACCCAGATGCCAGGCCTCTCAATGCTGTGCACCTGCAGCACCCTCCTTTGGCTATGGGACCCAGATGATGGGCTCAGCCCACTTCCAACACCACTGTGGTTTTCCTTGTACTGGAAGGCGTAAGCCAGACAGAGATTCTGTGAGTCTGGTGTTCTTATTGACACTCTCCTCTCCACGGTCATGGCCACAGCATACTCATCCTCCATGCACCTGACCATCAGGACCAAGCTTCAGACAGCTTGTGAACATGTTGCTCACCTCACCTCCTCTTTTGGTCCCCAGTTATGTGTGCCAGAGGAGGTGGCTGTAGGGAGCGCAAGTGGAGTGAGATGGGGCTATGAAAGGGATGAGTCTCTCAGGGCCTAACTCAATCCCTCTGATTCCCAGGGAGGCTGGGACCCTATCCACAGCTTTCTGACTTATATTCTTCTTCAGGGGAAGCCCCCAGACATAAGTGTTCCCCTGGGACTGAAAGATGTGTGAGCTCCAGGGTTCTGCCTGTCATTGGCAGCACAGCCCCCACACTCCCAGTCTGTGCTGAGGCCTAGCACTGTGGTATGTGAGTCGACAGAAGAAGCTGTGAACCCAAGACCACTCAGAGTTTTAGTTGGTCCTGTGGTTCATATTTGTGTGCTAATAGGGGAGGATCACCCATATCCAGAGGCAGCCATGAGGGCATCACTTCAAATGCACTGTGGACATGACTACTTAAGATGTCTAGACAGATGATCTGAAACTCAGTTTGTAATTGAGCCCCAGGGATTGTGTCTGTTTTATTCTTTAAATTTCGTGTCTAGGAATGTACCTGCATGTACTGCGTACTTAATATATACTGCTGAATGAGTGAAGACGAACCAGAACCATCCCAGTTTTCTGGGTGTGCCTGGAGCTCCTCTGCCTGCCCCCAGAAATTCCTAATCTGGCCACACCAAGGACTAGGTCCAGAAGCAGATGGAGGCAACCACAAAGCTTCCTTGCAAATAGGAAACCAGGGTGATTTTCATGTGTTTTTCCCAACTCAGAAAGATCATAGGCCAGTGCAGGATGAGGCAGAGAGCTTCTTCACTGCGGAGAGAGTTATATAAATGTGAAGAAACACAGCATGGCCAGCAGCCTTCTCTGCAGAGCCAACCACCAGGAAAGCATGTACCGTGACTTGCTACAGTAACCCTACGAGGTTCATTCTTACATACCCCTACTTGTGAGAAGAGCAAAGTGAAGCTCCGAGAGGTGCACCATGCTGTGGCTGGGGCAGCCCTCGCCTATGAAACTGCTCATGCAGGACCTGCTGGGCAGGAGTGAAGGCCTGATAGGAGCATAGGAACAGCCTGGTGTAGGTGATGTTTCTACCTGGGAAAGCTGGTACCAGGGACTCTCTCAGATTCTTCCTTGTGCCTGTTTTGAGGGGCAACATTATTCAGGCATCATCTGGGGACAGGGTTGTCTCTTTTCACAACAAGTGGACAAGGAAGGACATATACACAGTGACATCACCATAAATCACCAGTAGGATCAGTATGTAGAGTTCAGACCACAAACTCCTAGCATCTCAGGAACTGGTGCAAGAGGAGGACCTGAGTGCCCACCCCCAAAAAGTTTCTAGGTTTAAAAGTACAATTTAAATGGAGGGGGGTGATAAACAGTTGACCCCTTCAAGGCATTCTGTTACCTGAGGAACACTAGCACCGCCCTGTTTTAAGTGCATTCTCCCAGTTAGTCATCAGTAAACATCACTATAGACATGAGAAAATAGACGGTTAGGAATACATACAAGTACTCAAGATCATGCAGGTCAAACAGGGAACTGCCCAAAGCATGGGCTGCATGACATTCCCTCTAAGCTGCCTGAGACTTGGCCTGATCTTGATGTGGAGTAGAAGGCCCTGGAAAAACCACATTCCTCAGAGGACCCCAGGGACTTGCCACTTTCATGTCTGGGTTCTAGGCCAACCCTGATCACCTGTAAGTCTTGGAATTTGAGACTCCTCTGCACCTGTTCTCACTCCAGACCAGAATTAGATGTTGTTGGCGTCCTGCCCCTTGACTAGAAAGGTGGAAGAGTTGAGCCCATTGACCAACGCCTCAAAGATTTCTGGGTGGAGCTCTGCGAAGGCACTGTCTGGTAGCTGGGCTAGGAGTGATCAGGGGCCTACCTGAACATTGCCACAGGGAGAGTCCTCATGAAAATTTCTGTTCCTCAGTTCAGGTACAGAGAGGCATCTGTCAAGTCCCCCATCCAGGGGGGAAAGCAGATGAAAGCTCTAGTTCTCAGTCTTAACAGGTGTGCAGATGATCTTGGTCTCGAGCACTCACCTCTCATCCTGCCAGCCACGACCTGGAGTGTGGCACGACAGACCCCTCAGGCTGCCGACACTTGACAACCCGCTCCTGCCCTGGAAGGACGTACCCCTCATCCCCTGCCTCCGCCACCCCTTTCACACACACACAATGTTGGGCTGCCGTATGGGGCTGGCCTGCACGGGGCTGCCCTCTGTTACCTTGCAGTGCCTCCTGCCAAATGGCCAGAAGTATCGGTGATGAGGGCTGAGCAATCTCCACAGCGATCGAAAAGTCCCTCAGCCCAGAGCCTCTGAAAAGTGGGGCACAACAGGAGAATAGATTGTTCTCCTGAGAGCCTCCCGTCGAGTGAGCTGTTGGGGGGTTCTCCCTGTAATGTAGGTGTCTCGTTGCCAGTGTTTAAGTTCTGTTGGGACCTCTCACCAAGGAAGTGAGGTCACTTATTCAAGATTTTATTACCTGGGATCCTCCCTTCAATCAAATCTACCCAAATCTGCTTCTAGGCTGTTAACTGATCCTCCTCGCCCCCCGCCCCCCCATGTCATCCTCTCTTTTGTTCACGATGAGGTGACACAGCCCTGGACACAGCTGTCCGGAAATGTAACTATGGTCCTAAGTTTCAGGAGACAGAGCTGAAATCAGGCCCTTTCCTCACCAGGTCTGTGTCCTGGAAAACACCCTGCTCCTCTCAGCTGTTCCTCACTCTTCCACCCTGCACAGTGGAGATCGGCTAGAATGTCCTTTCTAGGAGCATGACCTTGTGCATTGAGATAATATCTATAACAGCTGTGGCTGGCTCCACGTGTGTCTAAGGCACAAAAGAGAGACTGAAAAATTACAAGAAAGGGTGGGACACAGCATAAAATAACTCAAAAGAGGTCTGAGTTTCAGTAAGGTGATATTGGAACTGTCACTTCCCCTCTTGTCCTCATTTTTCGGTCAGCAGCATGAGGGGGTTGAAATGAATGGAAATTCACACATTGTCACCCTTTGGAGTAAAACTGTTCAATTGTTTCCTGTTATAATTTGAATGCGACCCAAGTGACTCAAATCGGCCTGTGTGGTGGGCAGCCTCCACATGGCTCCCAGGGACCCTACCTTTGCTCTACATACCCCTGGGTAACTACTAAGTGTATTAGCAAATACCTCAATCAGTAGATTTTAGCTAAAGTGATGGAGTGTCATGTGTACAGTTTAGTTTCAAAAATCGCTCACCTTCCTTTTATTCCCTCTCTAATTTTCCACTTCCCTCTCTCTTATCCCTGAATTGAGGAATCAAGCACAGATGTTTTCAGCTGTCATATATAGAGCCCCACAAAGGAGAGAATCGAGGCATTGCCCAAGTCAACACACAGAAAGGAGCTCAACTCGAAATCCAACCTGCATCCTGAACCCTGTGATTAAAGTTGGGACCAAATCTCTGTCACTTGAGTCTCAGTTGAGGTTGCGGTCCCAGCCCGTGAGGCACCTTGAGGCAGAGGAATCCATTAAGCTGTGCCCGTATTTCTTACCCCCCAAAATTGCGAGCTATTAAATGCATGTAATTTTATGATGAATGGTTTGGGGTAAATATTGTTAGAAAGAAAAGATACCTAACAGTCTACCAGACCCCAGGATATGGCCCTGACTTCCTGACTCCCCCTAAACCCCGCAGGTTTTTTTCCAGTCCTACTCATCACTTTCCAGCTTCTCTGGCCCACTCACTTCTGCCCACAGGTGTCTGCAGCAGAGTGACTTCTCCCCGACATGCTGCTCCCAGATGTGTGTAGGGCTGGCTCGCTGTTGTTATTCTGGTCCCAGTAACTGTCACTCAATGAGGCCTCTGAGACCCTCCTACCCAGGGGCTCCCCAAACCTCCCTCAGAGCACAGTCTTTATTTCCAGTCTAGCACTTGCTCTTTTCTTTCATATGTCTTGCTCTTGTACTTTTGGCCATCTCTGCTCCAGGATGTGAGCTCCTGGAAACTAGGGAACTCTTGGTCATTTTGGGCCCCACACACGGGCACCTGGCAGAGAAGGAGTGCTTGGAGGAATATATGTGAATGGATTGCTCAAGGAATTGCTGAAGGAATATATGTGACTATCTTGGTGCCCTCCTCCCTTTTAAGCAGCTGGACTGTGGAGGTGAATGTTACTAACAAGAGTTTAAAGTTGTATGTGAAGCAGGGGGGACCACAGAGTCCTTTATGTGACCCTCAGTGGGCATCAGTGATGCAAAAGCCTGTCTGCGCCTAGGTCGCCAGCACTACAACTGTGGCCCCGGGCCTGCACTCCCCCCAAAAGGTGGTACCTTTTTTTGTTTGTCCTAAAAACAGAGGCTCCTCAGAGTCACAGGGGCATAGAGTAGAACACAGAGGCTCCAGCGCAGTGCAGTGAGCGGGGCCTCAGAAGCTTCCTTTTCCCCACCTTTTTGTCCATCACTGTGGTGTCTCTTTACTCGTGAGGGATGACCTCAGCCAAAACAATGATATCCCCACATTCAAATGAGGACCACGAGGCCCAAACTAGGGCTGGTCTTCTTTCTAGAACCCTGGCTCTGGGTCTGAGGTTCTGCCCCCTCTACTCACAAGGCCTCGTTTCCCCAGCTCATCCCTCCTCTGAGGGACCTCCGTGAAGTGGAAAGCATTTTGCCAAACTGTCAGAATGCATTGGTCAGTGGTGGAGAAACAAGGTTCTCAAAGACTTTCCAAGCATGCAGAACACTTGCAATCCGCCACGGCAGGCACTCAATTTGTAGAGAAAAAGGGAGATGTGGAGAGAGTAATGGCCCAAACTGCGCCGTTTTAGCAGGAGTTCAGCAGGACCTTAGGGGCTCTTATTTCAAAACCAAATATGGGGATTCCCTGGTGGCACAGTGGTTGAGAATTCGCCTGCCGAGGGAGGGGACACGGGTTCATGCCCCGGTCCGGGAAGAGTCCACATGCCGCGGAACGGCTAGGCCCGTGAGCCATGGC
This sequence comes from Physeter macrocephalus, assembly GCF_002837175.3. NCBI lineage: Eukaryota > Metazoa > Chordata > Mammalia > Artiodactyla > Physeteridae > Physeter > Physeter macrocephalus. Next base: position 123,135,915 of record NC_041233.1, on the reverse strand, counting down.
CACTGAGCCTGTGCTTCCGGAGCCTGTGCTCCGCAACGGGAGAGGCCACTACAGGGGGAGGCCCGCGTACCGCAAAATATAAACAAACAGACAAACATAAAAAACACGATGGGAGAGACTGAAGTCTGGCTTAGTGAGTTGGTTTCCTTCACTTATCCTCTGGTCTCTGCTCACATATGGTGTCCTAGGCAAGTCCCTGCCTCTTTATGGGCTTTAGTTTTTAAATTATATAAAGAGGGCTTTGATGCAGAGATGCATAGGCACGTGCACAGCCAGACTGGTTCTCAGGCTCCAGCAAGAGTAGACGGGTTGTTGGCGTGAGTGAGCTCAGGCAGGCACAGGCGCACAGGCCTCCTAACAAGGGCAGATGCAGGCGGACATGTAGCAGGAGTGGCCAGGACACCTGTCGATGTCCTAGCACAAGCAAGAGACAATTAGGGCACCTGCACCCCAGCTGCCTGCACCAGCATTAACACAGGAAGAAGGGCTCTGCTCAAAGGTGAGCTCTTTCTGATGCCCCCACCTGTAGTTGCTAAAAGGCCCATATCCTCTGGAGCCCTAGGGAAGAAGATCATTCTCAGTGAAGTGGTTCCCAGCAAGTAAATTGGGGGTGGAAGTGATATTTGCTCTGAAGAGGCTCAAGCCCTGAAAATACGCTCCATGATGTGCCATACATTTTCCCTTTACAACTGAGTGGAATAAAC
>NC_041233.1:123133135-123134248 GCF_002837175.3 Physeter macrocephalus | reverse complement strand
AGAGCATCACCAGTGCCATCAGCAGAGAGGCTGGGGCACTAAGATTTTGAGTAAATTAGCATCCTGGCTGGGAGGGGGCACATGTTCTCCAGTGAGTCCTGAGCATCCTGCACTGCCCGCAAGGGCCTGCAGGGAGACCACGAAGCCACTATGTCACAGGCGATGGGGCGCATGCGCGACTGCACCCGCAGTGGATGGGCGGTCTTCCCTGAGGACGGAGGGGAGGCGCCATGGCGGCTGCGGGCCCGCGCGTGGGGCTGGCTGGTCTGCGGGAGGAAGACGTTCCCCGCCCGCGCCCCGGCCGGTAAAAAGGGGCTGTGCCCGCTCCTCGCGGCTCCGCGCCTTCCTTTCCCGCCGCCCCGCACGGTGTTTGCCCACCTTCTCAGGTAACGTTCGATGTCGCTGGCTGTCCCTCGGATCCGGTCTCCGAGGGGCCGGGGGCGTGGAGGCTGTTCCCGGCGGGGCGTCTGTTCCGGATGCGGGGCGGTTGGCGGGAGGAGCCCCAGCCGGGGCGGAGCGCGTGAAGCGCGTGTCCTCGCGGATGGCTCGGCCGCGCCCCGGACCCTCGGGCCGCGGGGAAAGAGCTGGGGCGCGGGCGACGGGGAGAGTTCACTGTCGCGGACAGACTCTGCTGGGTTTCATCAGACGCCCCCGAAGGTTGTCAAAATGTCCCTTTTCTTTAGTGGCCGAGAGAAATGTTTCCGCCCCTTTGTCCTCAACCGCACGGAATTATCCACTTATCCCTTTCTTCAAAGACCTTAACTAACAAACTATACACGCATGATGCGCAGGTAACGTGGATGTAGTTAAAAAAAATATTGAAAAGTAAAAAAAAATGTGTAGTAAATCACAATATGTTAAGTTTTATGGTTTAAACATGTCAGAATCAGAATTTATTGTATTTTTACTTTCCTGTCTTAAAGGAATAAAATTATTTGGAGCGTATTGTCAGCTGTGGATAGGCACTTGCCATCTACCTCGCCAAGGATTAAATCAGGTGCTGGTGCAGCTGCTGCAGCTGCTGACCTGCAACACCCCCTGAAAGGAGTTCAGGGTGGAGAGCAGAAATGAGGCGCTCTGTGCTCGGGGGAAGCTGGCAGGACAGCTCTTCAG
>NC_041233.1:123129975-123132622 GCF_002837175.3 Physeter macrocephalus | reverse complement strand
CAATGAAATCCTTCATGGTGACGTCTGCTCCTCGTGACTAGCTGTAGCCTGCATGAGACGAGCACAAACCTTCTGCAAAAAATATATGTGCTCGATTGCGTGTACTCCCCGTTCACCAAAAGCACATATATACTGACCTTCCCCCTGCCTCTTTGGAGCAGTTTCTTGGAGCTATCTGAGATTCTGTCTCCCAGGATATAGTCTTTATTTTGCCCCAAATAAAACTTAACTCACATCTCTCATGTTGTGCTTTTTTTTTTTACCTCAGCAATATTTATTATTATTTTTTTTACAAATCATTCTTTTTTAAATTTATTTATTTTATTTTTGGCTTCATTGGGTCTTCGTTTTTGCATGGGCTTTCTCTAATTGTGGCGAGCGGGGGCTACTCTTTGTTGTGGTGAGAGGTCTTCCCATTGTGGTGGCTTCTCCTGTTGCAGAGCATGGGCTCTAGGTGCGTGGGCTTCAGTAGTTGTGGCTCGCGGGTTCTAGAGCTCAGGCTCAGTAGTTGTGGCTCACGGGCTTACTTGTTCCACGGCATCTGCGATCTTCCCGGTCCAGGGCTCGAACCCGTATCCTCTGAATTGGCAGGTGGATTCTTAACCACTGCACCACCGGGGAAGGCTCACAGTCAGCAATATTTAAAATGTACTTCATAGCTTTTTTCTCATTTTCAAGTCAAAATATTGCTGTGTTTGAAATTTTCTCATAATACAGTGACAGTCTTAAGTATTTATACACATAAGTTCATTGAAAAATCTTCTGCAGTGTTCCAATGTGACTAGTATGATTAAAAATCATAATGTTCAGGTCAATACCAAATTGATATAAGAATGTAATTTTAAAAATTGTGAATCACTTTGAGCAGTTCCAGGCACAGTGACGATTATTAAAATACCAACCATTGCATACTTCATAAGACCATTTAAGATGAACTATTTTAAAACTTAAAACTTTTACAATTTCCTCTTTGGTCACAATATTATCCCCTTGTGACAATTGCATAAAAATTTGTAATGTATTTATACCTAGATGCTTCTGATTTCACCACAGTGCATTTGCTCAGATGATTTTGCATTAAATATTAATATAATAGAGTTGATTTATTCATATATGCTAACATGTTTTCCATAGGTGCACACATATATGAATATTTGCTACATGCCATTCATTTGCATGGAATGATAACTGATTGCATCTGAACTTTCTGACTGACAATTGGATAGTCTTATGTGTGTTTAAAGTACTAGTTAGAACAGACATTAAAATATCACATCCTCTCATTATACAGTATTTTAAAGGTCATATTTTAAATGGTCGGAGCAGAAATTTTGTCCATTAAGGTTAAGAAACGATCAGGTCCCAAATTTGGCATCATCATGTTCAGTGGAAGAACATGGCTTCTACGTGTTCGTACACCTGCCACAATTGTACCTGTATAACATCTGTGACCATAAGCATTTTTATGTCAACATTATCTTCTTACAATATACTCATAATTACCTGAGGTGTATAACATCTAATTTTTCCTTCTACTTCAGTACAATCAATAAAACTTTTTTTTGCAGTGATGGCATTGTTTTTAACATGAAGGTACCTTGTCATCTGACATATATGTACATGATGGGCTAATGCTCTTTTACAAAGCAAGGAAAAGTACTTTCATTTCATATTTTCATTTGTATTCCAGATCTAACCTGATTGCTTAGGAACATAATATACTTTTTAAAACTGTATTAAACACATAAGAACAGATCACTTTTCATCTTTACCTACAACATTAGCTAAATGGATATAGACATTATAATAACATGTAAGTCTGATAAAATTGGGAAGCATTCCAGGGTTTGAGCATCAAGTAATTTTATGGAATCTTCTAAGAGGTAATTTATTTCTGGAACATTATATGGCAACATCTAAAATCACTTGCAAATCTGTCTACCATTTGGGGTTTCTGATTTTGTCACTTTCAGCTATCCCCTAGGAACTGAGTTTGAATATTTTAAAAAAACACTTCTGATTAGAAAATATCAGGATGAAACATTAAATTTTTATGGTCACAACTCTGTTCTCATTACTCTCATGTGATATTTGAGTTGGCAGATAATTTGATTTTGTTCCATTAGTATGAAATGTAAGCATGGAAACACAATTTTTAAAAAGGATTCTTGGAATAAATGAGCCAGTCACAATGAATTATTAGTTATTTTATTTTTATTTTATAAATGGGCTGTTTAAATATGTTCAGCCATGAAGTGACATGTAGACTCACTTCTGAGGCCTGACAGACTTCTCTGGTGAGTGACTTCTTAGAAAGTGACCCAGGACACAGCCATACCAGTAAAATGGCAACAGCCAAAAGAAAAGAAAAAAAAGCTCCAAATAACATAATATATAATAAATAATGATACTCATGTGCATTAATAATTTAACATAAAATATGTAAAATTGGTGTTATTGGGAATTTTCTACTATCATGGGTTATTTACTTCTCTCTGTTATATATCCTACTTAACAAAATGAAACAGTACAACTAGGTGACAGGGGAAATTAATATTAATTACTCGTAGGACAATTTACAAATAATGTGTTAGAAAAAAATAAAAATTTTGTTTAATACAATTTCATTTTAAAATTGTTTTAGATT
>NC_041233.1:123124187-123124694 GCF_002837175.3 Physeter macrocephalus | reverse complement strand
ATGGAAACACAATTTTTAAAAAGGATTCTTGGAATAAATGAGCCAGTCACAATGAATTATTAGTTATTTTATTTTTATTTTATAAATGGGCTGTTTAAATATGTTCAGCCATGAAGTGACATGTAGACTCACTTCTGAGGCCTGACAGACTTCTCTGGTGAGTGACTTCTTAGAAAGTGACCCAGGACACAGCCATACCAGTAAAATGGCAACAGCCAAAAGAAAAGAAAAAAAAGCTCCAAATAACATAATATATAATAAATAATGATACTCATGTGCATTAATAATTTAACATAAAATATGTAAAATTGGTGTTATTGGGAATTTTCTACTATCATGGGTTATTTACTTCTCTCTGTTATATATCCTACTTAACAAAATGAAACAGTACAACTAGGTGACAGGGGAAATTAATATTAATTACTCGTAGGACAATTTACAAATAATGTGTTAGAAAAAAATAAAAATTTTGTTTAATACAATTTCATTTTAAAATTGTTTTAGATT
>NC_041233.1:123119201-123123786 GCF_002837175.3 Physeter macrocephalus | reverse complement strand
TATCTTATTACACTTTCATGTCATTAGAGTAGATTTTTACAGTTAATGAACTAGTGTTGACACCTGATTATTAACTACAACCCACTCTTTTTTCAAATTTTCTTAGACTTACCTTTTTCTCTTCTAGGATTGCATTCAGGATATCTCACCCTCATTCCATTTAGCTGCCATTTCTCTTTAGGACACTGTTAGTTGTTAGAGTTTCTGAGACATTTCTTGTTTTGATGACCTTGACAGTCTGCAATTTGGATTTAACCTGTTGTTTCCCTCGTGATTAGCCTGGGGTTATGTGATTCTGGAGAAGAACAAATAGAATTCATACTTCATATCAAGGGCACATGCTCTGAGATGACTTATTACTGTTGATGCGGCCCTTGATCACCTGGCTGAGGTGGGGTTTGTCAAGTTCCTCACTGTAACATCAAACTTTTCCCCCGTCCATTGAGTGTGTACCTTGTGGAAGGATGTCACTGCGTGCAGGACACATTTAAGGAGTTGGGAAGCTATGCTCTGCCTTTCTGATAGTTAAACATCTGTATCTATTATTTGGGATTATGCCTGAGCGATTCCTACACTCCCATATTTATGTATCTCTTCTTTTCCAGAAAAAATAGCCAGCAAGTTTATGAAATGATGCTCCACTTCAGTAAGATCAGAGAAATGCTGTGTCCAAACATCTGAGCCTTGAATAGTGTCTGGCACATAGTTTTGCTCAGTAAATACCTGTGAATAAGACTTAAAGACATGACGGAGGACATACATAGTGTGCATAGGTGGCAAAAACAGATTCCAGGCAGAGGGGAGAGCAAGGTCAAATGCAGTAAAGAAGGAACATGGCTGGCTTGTTTGAGGAAAGTTGGGAATGCTGAGTGGTTGATGTTAAGTGAGCAAGGGATAGAACCCTTGGAGTTGTCAACAGATTGTCGGACGTTTAAAAGACATTGGTTTGTACTCTGTTTGAATGGTTTTAAGCAGAGGAGGGCTATCATCTGACTTCCTCTGGCTCCTGTCCTACAAAATGACTGAAGAGGCAAAAGCAGAATTGGGGTGCCAATTAGGAGGAGACTGCTGTAGTAACCAAGGTGGGAGCTCACGCAGGTGGTTATCCCTGGTAATGGGGACCAGTGATCAGATTTTGGTTGTGGTTTTGCGATTACAACTGGTGCCAGCTACATGGATATGACACAAGGTTCTTCATTCAGAAACACCCATGCTTGGTTTTATGCTCTTTTATCCATCTTGAAATTCGTTTTTTTTTCTCCTCCAGACGTATTGAGACATAATTGACATACAGCACTGTGTAAGTTTAAGATGTAAAGTGTGGTGATTTGATACAGATATATAGTGTGAAATGATTACCACTATAAGGATTCTTTCATAAACTCACATCTTTAACTTTTTTTTGTCGTAAAATTTTTGAGATCTACTCTCTTAGCAACTTTCAAATATACACTACAGCATTGTTAGCTATAGTCACCAAACTGTACATTAAAGTTCCCAGAACTTACTCATCTTAAAACTGAAAATTTATACTCTTTGATGCAACAAATGATTTGCAGATATTCTCTCCTACTCTGTATGTAGACTTTATATATATATATATATACATATATATATAAAGCTTTTTAGTTTGATATAATTCCATCTGTTGGTTTTTACTTTTCTGGCTTATGCTTTGGGGATCATATCCCAAAATTTTTACCCAAACCAGTGTTAAGTAGATTCTTCTTTATGTTTTCTTCTAGGAGTTTTTTAGTATCTGATCTTATGTTTCAGTCTTCAATCCACTTCAAATTAGTATTTGTGAGTGGTATAAGATAGGTGTCCAATTTCATTTTTCTACATTTGGTTTTCCAGTTTTCCCAAAAGCATTCGTTGAAGACACTATCCTTTCCCCATTGAAAATTACATTAAATCCAATAAATATTTAGGAATAAACTTAACGAAATGAGCCCGTGCTCTGCAACGAGAGAATCCACCACAATGAGAAGCCCGTACACCACAACTGTGATTAGCCCTCGCTCACTGAAACTAGAGAAAGCCCGCACGGAACAACGAAGACCCAGCCCAGCCAAAAATAAGCAAAAAAATAAATTTATTTTAAACAACAAAACAAATCTATATTACAATGCTGTAGTCATGCGACACTATGATACTGGCACTAAAATACACACATAGATTTTAAAACTATATTACAGGGGCTTCCCTGGTGATGCAGTGGTTAGGAATCCGCCTGCCAATGCAGGGGACATGAGTTCAAGCCCTGGTCTGGGACGATCCCACATGCTGCAGAGCAACAAAGCCAGTGCGCCACAACTACTGAGACTGCTCTCTAGAAAATGCAAACCACAACTACTGAACCCACGTGCCAGAACTACTGCAGCCTGCGTGCCTAGAGCCCGTGCTCTGCAACGAGAGAATCCACCATAATGAGAAGCCCGTACACCACAACAACGATTAGCCCCCGCTCGCTGAAACTAGAGAAAGCCCGCACGGAACAACGAAGACCCAGCCCAGCCAAAAATAAGCAAAAAAATAAATTTATTTTAAACAACAAAACAAATCTATATTACAATGCTGTAGTCATGCGACACTATGATACTGGCACTAAAATACACACATAGATTAAAGGAACAGAATAGAGAGCCCAGAAGTAAACCCCTGTGTATAAGCAACTAATATTTGAGATGGGAGCAAAGCACACTCAGTGGGAAGGATAGTCTCTTCAATAAATGGTACTGGGATAACTTATCCATTTTTATTTAGTTGTTTTTTCTTTTGTTTTGCCTTTGTGTGTGGATTTACTCTGTTTTTTTTTTTTCTTTGCAGGTTTTTTTAGGTGAACTTTGTCCCACTTGTTTAATTTCGCTTTTGCTTTGTTGCCTGTCCTTTGGTGTCATAAGCAAAAAATCACTTTTCCCAAGACCAAGGTCAAGGAGATTTTCCCCCATGATTTTTTTAGGAGTTTTATGGTTTCAACTCATACATTTGAGTCTTTAATCTCTTTTGAGTTAATTTTTGTGAGTAGTGTGAGATAGGAGTCCAATTTAATTCTTTTACATTCATTAGACTGTACCAGTTCACCTTTCCACCAAAAAGGCACACAAGTTGCCTTCTGTGCACATTTTCAGAAACATTTGTTTTTTCTTCTCCTTTTTATAATAGCCATTCTAACAGGTGTGAGCTGCTGTATCATTGTGGTTTTGATTTCCATTTCTGTGATGATTAGTGATGTTGAGCATCTGTTCATGTACCTGTTGGCCATCTGTATGTCTTTTTTGGGGAAAAATGTCTTTGTTCTCCTTTTCTATAGTTGCTTTTTAGTTTGCTGATTGTTCATTTTGCTATGCAAAGTTTTTCGTTTGTTTGTTTGTTGTAGTTCCACTTTTCTTTGCATTTGTGGCTTCCACATTTGGTGTTACATCCGAAAAATATTTGCCAAAACTATATTGAGGAATTCGTTCTTTATGTTTTCTTCAAGTAGTTTTACAGGTTTAGGTCTTATATTTAAGCCTTCAGTCCACTTTGAATTAATTTTTGTGAGTGGTGTAAGAAACGGGTCCAATTATATTCTTCTGTAGGTTGTTAGCCAGTTTTTTTCCAGAACCATTTATTGAAGAGACTGTATTTCCCCTACTGCCTCTCCTTGCCTCCCTTGTCAAATATTTGTTAACAGTAAATGACTGGTTTTATTTCTGTGCTCTTGATTGTGTTTCATTGGACTAGGTCTCTATTTTTTGCCAGAATCTAGTGTTTTGATTACTATAGCTTTGTAAGAAAGTTTGAAATTAGGAATTGTGGTGCCCCTAGATTAGTTCTTCTTTGACCAGGTTGAGTTGGCTATTCGTGGTGTTTTGTGGTTCCATAAAAATTTTAGGGTTGTTTTCTCTTTCTGTGTAGAAATCAATGGAATATGGATAGGGGTTGCACTGAATTTATAGACAGCTTTGAGTAGTATAGATATTTTTACAATATTCTTCTGGTTAGTAACGATGGAAACTTTTTTCATTTATTTGTGTCTTCAGTTTTTTCATCAGTGTTTCGTCATTTTCAGTGTGTGGGTATTTTACCTGCTTGGTTTAATTTATTCCTAAATGTTTTAGTTATTTCTGATGCCATTTTAAATATGATTGCCTTTTACATTTGTTTTTCACATTGTTGTTAATATATAGAATACAATTGCTCTTCACATGTTGATTTTGTATCTTGCAACTTGACTGAATTTGTCTATAAATTGTAATACATTTTTTTGTGGAATCTTTGTGATTTTCTCTATATAAGATTATACTAAATGCAAACAGAAATAGCTTTACTTCATCCTTTTCAATTTGGATTTCTTTTATTTATTTTTCTTGTCTAATTGTTCTGGCTATGAATTCCAGTATTATGCTGAAAAGGAGTGGTGAGAGTGCACAAACTTATTTTGTTTATATTTTTAGCAGAAAAACGTTCAAACTTTCACCATTGAGTATGATGTCTGCTGTGAATTTGTTCAATATAACCTTTATTGTGTTGTGGTACATTCTACGTATAGCAATTTGTTGAGTATTTTTTTATCATGGAAGGTTCTTTAATTATTTCACAT
>NC_041233.1:123117515-123118303 GCF_002837175.3 Physeter macrocephalus | reverse complement strand
ATCCGAAAAATATTTGCCAAAACTATATTGAGGAATTTGTTCTTTATGCTTTTGTCAAGTAGTTTTACAGCTTTAGGTCTTATATTTAAGCCTTCAGTCCACTTTGAATTAATTTTTGTGAGTGGTGTAAGAAACGGGTCCAATTATATTCTTCTGTAGGTTGTTAGCCAGTTTTTTTCCTTTAAGTTTAAAATGCACATGATAATGATCATACTTCCATATATTGTGTAATTGTTACTGCAGTAAGATTAGTCAACAAACATCATCTTATATAGATGCAAGAAAAGAAAAAAAAAGAAAAAGAAAATATAGTTTCTTGTGATGAAAACTCTTAAGATCTACTTACTAAACAGCTTTCAAATACACCATATGGCAGTGTTAACTCTATTCATCATGTTGTACATAACGTTCTCAATACTTATTTATCCTACAACTGCAAGGTGGTACTTTTGGACTTCATCCAATTCTCCCTCTTCCAACCTCCCTCCTCTGGTAACCAAAAATCTGATCTTTTTCTATAAGTTTTTTGTGTTTGTTTGTTTTTTTTTTTTTTTTCACATATAAGCTTGGTCTGACTTCTGTCACTTAGCATAACGCCCTCAAGGTCCATCCATATTGTCACCAATGGCAGGATTTCCTTCTTTCTTATGGCTGAATAATACTACATTTTCTAAATATACCACAAGGTTTATATCCACTCATCTGTTGATAAACACACGTTTTATCCATGTCTTGGCTCATAAATACTGCTGCTATGAACATGGAGGTGCAGATATCTCTTCAACATA
>NC_041233.1:123115174-123116311 GCF_002837175.3 Physeter macrocephalus | reverse complement strand
CAATAAACTCTCTTATAACTGTTTTTCTTGCAGCCCATAAGCTTTAGCAAGTTGTGTTTCCATTTTCTTTAAAGATATTTTTAAATTTCCAAGACATTATTGGAAAGCAGTTGTAATTTTCTTCCCAGTTTTATTGAGATATAATTGAACACAGTATTATTTAAGTTTAAAATGCACATGATAATGATCATACTTCCATATATTGTGTAATTGTTACTGCAGTAAGATTAGTCAACAAACATCATCTTATATAGATGCAAGAAAAGAAAAAAAAAGAAAAAGAAAATATAGTTTCTTGGGATGAAAACTCTTAAGATCTACTTACTAAACAGCTTTCAAATACACCATATGGCAGTGTTAACTCTATTCATCATGTTGTATATAACATTCTCTGTACTTATTTATCCTACTACTGCAAGGTGGTAATTTTGGACTTCATCCATTTCTCCCTCTTCCCACCTCCCTCCTCTGGTAACCAAAAATCTGATCTTTTTCTATTAGTTTTTTTTTTCACTGAATTTATAGACAGCTTTGAGTAGTATAGATATTTTTACAATATTCTTCGGGTTCATAACGATGGAATCATTTTTCATTTATTTGTGTCTTCAGTTTTTTCATCAGTGTTTCGTCATTTTCCGTGTGTGGATATTTTACCTGCTTGGTTTAATTTATTACTAAATGTTTTAGTTATTTCTGATGCCATTTTAAATATGATTGCCTTTTACATTTGTTTTTCACATTGTTGTTAATACATAGAATACAACTGCGCTTCACATGTTGATTTTGTATCTTGCAACTTGACTGAATTTGTCTATAAATTGTAATATATTTTTTGTGGAATCTTTGTGATTTTCTCTATATAAGATTATACTAAATGCAAACAGAAATAGCTTTACTTCATCCTTTTCAATTTGGATTTCTTTTATTTATTTTTCTTGTCTAATTGTTCTGGCTATGAATTCCAGTATTATGCTGAAAAGGAGTGGTGAGAGTGCACAAACTTATTTTGTTTATATTTTTAGCAGAAAAACGTTCAAACTTTCACCATTGAGTATGATGTCTGCTGTGAATTTGTTCAATATAACCTTTATTGTGTTGTGGTACATTCTACGTATAGCAATTTGTTGAGTATTTTTT
>NC_041233.1:123113118-123114012 GCF_002837175.3 Physeter macrocephalus | reverse complement strand
CAAATATTTGTTAACAGTAAATGACTGGTTTTATTTCTGTGCTCTGGATTCTGTTTCATTGGATTAGGTCTCTATTTTTTGCCAGAATCTAGTGTTTTGATTACTATAGCTTTGTAATAAAGTTTGAAATTAGGAATTGTGATGCCCCTAGATTTTTTCTTCTTTGACCAGGTTGATTTGGCTATTCGTGGTGTTTTGTGGTTCCATACAAATTTTAGTGTTGTTTTCTCTTTCTGTGTAAAAGTCAATGGAATATTGATAGGGATTGCACTGAATTTATAGACAGCTTTGAGTAGTATTGATATTTTTACAATATTCTTCTGGTTCACAATGATGAAAACTTTTTTCATTTATTTATATCTTCATTTTTTTCATCAGTGTTTCGTCATTTTCAGTGTGTGGGTATGTTACCTGCTTGGTTTAATTTATTCCTAAATGTTTTAGTTATTTCTGATGCCATTTTAAATATGATTGCCTTTTACATTTGTTTTTCACATTGTTGTTAATACATAGAATACAACTGCGCTTCACATGTTGATTTTGTATCTTGCAACTTGACTGAATTTGTCTATAAATTGTAATATATTTTTTGAGGAATCTTTGTGATTTTCTCTATATAAGATTATACTAAATGCAAACAGAAATAGCTTTACTTCATCCTTTTCAATTTGGATTTCTTTTATTTATTTTTCTTGTCTAATTGTTCTGGCTATGAATTCCAGTATTATGCTGAAAAGGAGTGGTGAGAGTGCACAAACTTATTTTGTTTATATTTTTAGCAGAAAAACGTTCAAACTTTCACCATTGAGTATGATGTCTGCTGTGAATTTGTTCAATATAACCTTTATTGTGTTGTGGTACATTCTACGTATAGCAATTTGTTGAGTATTTTTT
>NC_041233.1:123111189-123111639 GCF_002837175.3 Physeter macrocephalus | reverse complement strand
CCCTCAAGGTCCATCCATATTGTCACCAATGGCAGGATTTCCTTCTTTCTTATGGCTGAATAATACTCCATTTTCTAAATATACCACAAGGTTTATATCCACTCATCTGTTGATAGACACACGTTTTTTCCATGTCTTGGCTCTTATAAATACTGCTGCTATGAACATGGAGGTGCCGATATCTCTTCAACACAGTGTTTTTAATTCTTTCAATGTATCCCCATAGATGAAAATGCTGGACCATATGGTAGCCCTATTAAATTTTGAAAGCCTTCTCTAGTGTTTTCCATAGAGGCTGAACCAATTTATAAGACAACCAAAAGCACACAAATCATCCCTTTTCTCCACATCTTTGCTAGCATTTGCTAGCAAATCTCTTGTGTCTTTGATGAATTCTATTCTAACAGTCCTGAGGTGATATCTCATTGTGGTTTTGATTTAATTTCCCTG
>NC_041233.1:123109148-123110598 GCF_002837175.3 Physeter macrocephalus | reverse complement strand
ATCTATATCAGTAATACTTGACAATTTTTTTTCTTGTAGTGTTCTTATCTAGCTTTGGTATCAGGATAATGCTGGACTCATCAAATGAGTTTGGGAATGTACCTCAAAGTTTTTTAGAAAAGTTTGACATGGATTTGTTTTAATTTGTTTTAAATATTTGGTTGAATTTCCCAGTGAAACCATCTGGTCCTAGCCTTTTTTTTTTTCTTTTTTTTGGAAATTTATATTACTTATACAATCTCTTCACTCATCGTTGTTTTGTTGGTCTCTTTCCTCATGATTCAGTTTTGGTAGTTTTTATGTTGCTAGGAATTCATTTCTTCTGGGTATCAAATTTGATGCCATATATTTGTTGATGGTCACCTATCATGAGCTGTTGAATTTTTGTTGCATCAGTTGTAATGTCTCCTTTTTCATTTATGATTTTATTTGAGTATTCTATTTTATTCTTCATTAGCGTAGCTAAAAGGTTAATTTTATTTTCATTTCAACAACCACCTCTTGCATTGATATTTTCTATTGTTTGCATGGTCTCTGTTTTCGGACTTCCATTACTATGCTGAATGAGTGATGAGAGTGGACTCCCTTGTTTTGTTTCTGATATTAGAGAAAAAGTTTCACACTTTCACTCTTGAGTGTGCCTTGAACTGTGACCTTGTCATATTTGGCCTTTTTTAAAAAAATTATTTATTTTTGGCTGCATTGGGTCTTTGTTGCTGCATGCAGGCTTTCTCTAGTTGCGGTGAGTGGGGGTTCCTCTTCGTTGTGGTCCGTGGGCTCCTCATTTATGTGGCTTCTCTTGTTCTGGAGCATGGGCTCTAGGCATGTGGGCTTCAGTAGTTGTGGCACACAGTTTCAGTAGTTGTGGCTCACGGGATCTAGAGCGCAGCCTCAGTATTTGTAGCGCACGGGCTTCTTTGCTCCGCAGCATGTGGGATCTTCCTGGACCAGGACTTGAACCCGTGTCCCCTGCATTGGCTGGCAGATTCTTAACCACTGTGCCACCAGGGAAGCCCCGATATTTGACCTTTATTATGTTGAGTTACATTCATTTTATACCTAATTTATTAAATGCTTTTTCTGTGCCTATTGATATTATATTTTTCCTTTGTTCTATTAATATGATGCATCATATTTATTTGATTTGCTAGTATTTATTCAAAATTTTGAAACCTATATTCATCAGTGTTATTGGCCTGTAACTGGCATTGTCCATTTCAGATTATAATATCAAAGTAATACTGGCCTTGTAAAATGAGTTTGGGACTTTTCCCTCCTCATCTATTTTTTTCTCTTTGTTTTTTGAAGACTTTGAGGATTGGCATTAATGGATTAAATATTTGGTAAAATTTACCAGTGAAGCCATTTGGTCTTGAGTTTTTCTTCATTTGAAGAGTTTTGATTACTGATTTAATTTCCATACTACTAATTGCTTCATTTAGATTTTCTC
>NC_041233.1:123104877-123108953 GCF_002837175.3 Physeter macrocephalus | reverse complement strand
ATACCACAAGGTTTATATCCACTCATCTGTTGTTAGACACACGTTTTTTCCATGTCTTGGCTCTTATAAATACTGCTGCTATGAACATGGAGGTGCAGATATCTCTTCAACATAGTGTTTTTAATTCTTTCAATATATCCTCATAGATGAAAATGCTGGACCATATGGTAACCCTATTAAATTTTGAAAGCCTTCTCTAGTGTTTTCCATAGAGGCTGAACCAATTTATAAGACAACCAAAAGCACACAAATCATCCCTTTTCTCCACATCTTTGTTAGCATTTGCTAGCAAATCTCTTGTGTCTTTGATGAATTCTATTCTAACAGTCTTGAGGTGATATCTCATTGTGGTTTTGATTTAATTTCCCTGTTGTGTAGTGACGTTGAACACATTTTCATGTATTTGTTGTACATTCACATATCTTCTTTGGAAAAATGTCTATTGGGGTCTTTGGCACAGTTTTTAGTTGGCTTAATTTTTTTTTGTGGTATCGAGTTCTATGATGTATTTTGGATGTCAACCCCTTATTAGTTATAAGGTTTGCAAATATTATTTTTGATTACATAGGCTCTTTTCATCTTGTTGACTATTTATTTTGCTGTGTAACAGATTTTTAGTTTGATATAGCTCCACTTGTTGATTTTTTAAATTGTTGCTTGTGCTTAAGGTATCATCAAAAATATTTAAGACCTGTGTTAAAAAGATTTTTACTGTTTTCTACTAGGAGTTTTATGGCCTCCTGTCTTACAGTTGTCTTTATCTTATCTTATTTCTATTTAATTGTCATGAGTGGTGTTAGACAGGAGTCTAGTTTTATTCTATTGCATGTAACTATGCAGTTTTCCAAGCACTGTTTAATGAAGACACTGTCTCTCCACCGAGTGTTCCTGACTGCCTTATCAACTATTTGTTGACCTTATATGCATGGGTGTATATCTGCATTCTCAGTTCGATTCCATTGTTGTGTATGCCTTTTTACATGACAGTACCATACTATTTACATTACTATAGCTTTATAATAGAGTTGGATATCATGGAATGTGACACCTCCAGTTTTGTTGTTCTTTCTCATGATCGCATTGCATATACAAGTTCTTTTGTGATTCCTCATACATTTCTGTGTTGTTTTTTTCTACTTTAAAAATGCCATTGGATTTTGATAGGAATTGCATTAAATCCATAGATGGCTTTGGGTAGTATGACATTTAAAAAATATTTTTCTTCCAATCATGAACAAGGGTTAACTTATGTTTATTTCTGTCTTTTCCAGATTTTTTCATCAGTGTATTGTAGCTATCTTTCATCTCCTTAGATAAATATTTTCCTGATTTTTTTATTACTTTTGATGCTGTTATAAATACAATGGTTTTCTTTTTTCAGATCATTGCTAGTATATAGAAATATGACTGATTTTTACATTTTCAGTTTTTATTCTGCAACTTTACGGATTATGTTGATTGGTTTGATCAGGCTTTGGTGAAGTTTTTCAGAATTTTTATATATAACATCATGTTATCTTAAAAGAGACACATTAGTACTTCTTAATTTCCAATTTTGATGCCTTTTATTTCTCGTCCTTGACTGATTGCCCTGAGTCGGACTTCCATTACTATGCTGAATGAGTGATGAGAGTGGACTCCCTTGTTTTGTTTCTGATATTAGAGAAAAAGTTTCACACTATATATGTACCACATCTTCTGTATCCATTCATCTGTTGATGGACATTTAATTTGTTTCCATGACTTACCTATTGTAAATAGTGCTTCCATGAACATTGGTGTGCATGTATCTTTTCGAATTATGGTTTTCTCCAGATATATGCCCAAGAGTGGGATTGCAGGATCATATGCCAACTGTATTTTTAGTTTTTTGAGGAACCTCCATACTGTTCTCCATAGTGGCTGTGTCAATTTACATTCCCACCAACAGTGTAGGAGGGTTCCCTTTTCTCCACACCCTCTCCTGTGTTTCTTATTTGCAGACTTTTGGATGATGGCCATTCTGACTGGTGTGAGGTGGTGCCTCATTGTAGTTTTAATTTGCATTTCTCTAATAATTAGTGATGATGGGCATCCTTTCATGTGCCTATTGGCCATCCTTATGTCTTCTTTGGAGAAATGTCTGTTTAAGTCTTCTGCCCATTTTTTGATTGGTTTGCTTGTTTATTTTCTTATTGAGTTGTATGAGCTGTTTGTATATTTTGGCAATTAAACTCCTGTTGGTCGCATCATTTGGACATATTTTCTCCTAGTCTGTATGTTGTCTTTTCATTTTGTTTATGGTTTCTTTTGCTGTGAGAAAAGTTATAAGTTTGAGTGGGTCCCATTTCTTTATTTTTGATTTTATTTCTATTGCCTTGGAGAGACTGACCTAGGAGCAAACTGGTACAATTTATGTCAGATAATGTTTTGCCTAAGTTCCTTTTTTAGGAGTTTTATTGTGTTATGTGTTATTTTTAAGTCTTTAAGCCATTTTGAGTTTATTTTTGTGTATGGTGGAAGAGTGTGTTCTAACTTCATTGATTTGCATGAACCACCTTTTCCAACACCTCTTGCTGAAGAGACTATCTTTTCCCCCATTGTCTATTCTTGCCTCCTTCATCAAAGATGAATTGACCATGGGTCTCTGGGTTTACTTCTGGGTTCTCTATTCTGTTCCATTGATCCCTATGTCTGTTTTTGTTCCAATACCAGGCTGTTTTGATTAACATTGTAGCATCGTCTGAAGTCTGGGAGGGTTATGCCTCCTGCTTTGTTCATTTACCTCAGGATTGCTTTGGCAATTCTGGGTCTTTTATGGTTCCATATACATCTTAGGGTTATTTGTTCTAGTTCTGTGGAAAAATGTCATGTGTAATTTGATAGTGATCCCATTAAACCTGTAGACTGTTTTGGGTCGTGTGGACACTGTCATTTTAAACAGCTGCAGCCTGTTCTCACTGTCAGTGGAACCAGCTCCCCTCTGGAAGCATTTGTCCATACAGGGCTCTTAGAAATAAGATAGACAACACCACCTACGTGGACTCTTCATACACACCTCTGACCACTGTGCCTTTGCTTTCTAGAAGTAACCTCCTTAATCAAGTGGTTGTCATCTGAGGATGCGGCAGCCATCATGCTCCAGGAAGAGTCAGTGCCCCTCCTACCACTGAAGAATGAGAGGTCCTGTGCCTCATTCCCACCAAGGGTTCCACTTTCAGCAGCTTGGGGAGCTTTTGTTTTGCTGCTTTAGTGGATGAGAAATGACACGTAACCCAATGTCTTCTTTTCACTTCTGTTCTGATGATTGAGGCTGGACTTTCATCACTTTCAGTTATTTCCAGAATGCAGCCACTTTTCCCAGTTCTGGGGGAGACCACTGAACATGCCTTCCTGGGTGTTCCAAGCCACAGACTGTGCTCCACATCCATCGAGGCAACCCCACTCTTTGTGCAAGTACTAAAGAGCTAGTGACTGGCTTCTGACCAACAGAATATATAAAGTCATGGGATTATTGTTCCAGTTTTCCTCCTGTTATTGTTTTCTAGTTTAATAATATGGTCAGACAATATACTTGGTATAATTTAAGTCTTCCTGAGTTTACTAAGATTTGATATGTGGTCTATCATGTGGTCTTTTCTAGAAAATATTTTTTCTTCACTTTAGAAGACTGTGTATTCAGCGTATGTTGGATAGAATGCTCTGTATATGACTCTGAATATCATTTGGCCTTTAGTGTTGTTCACATCAACTGATACTTTTTTTTAATTGAAATATAGTTGAGTTACAATGTTGTATTAATTTTTGCCATATAGCAATGTGTCTCAGTTATACACATATATATGTCTGTTTTATACTCTTTTCCATTATGGATTATCTCAGGATATTGAATATCCTGTTCCTTGTGCTATGCAGTAGGACATTGTTTTTCACCCATTCTCTATGTAATAGTTTACAACTACTAACCCCAATTTCTCAGTCCATCCTTCCCCAAACCCCTCCCCCTTAGTAACCACAAGTGTGTTCTCTTTGTCTGTGAGTCTGTTTTGTTTCATAGATAGGTTCATTTGTGTCATATTTTAGATTTCACATATAAG
>NC_041233.1:123101231-123102945 GCF_002837175.3 Physeter macrocephalus | reverse complement strand
TAATAAAGGTAATAAAATGGACTAAAAACAATAATAGTGAGAATTATGATGATATTACCATTACTACTGTTAAAGAGAAAAATAAACTTAGAAAGATGGCAGATTCCCGTACAGACTCCTCTAAGTAAATTTCAGGGTATCTATATCAGACATTCTCTGGTGTATTTTAGATTGAGAATCCTAGGTTTGCACAAAGAAATTTGTTCTGAGAGGAGAAAACAAGCAGGAGGAAGAAGAATACCAAAGAGGAGGAAGGTGTGGGTGAACTTGGGAACTTATATGCAAACCAGGGAAGGGGAGTACTAAGGGACATAG
This sequence comes from Physeter macrocephalus, assembly GCF_002837175.3. NCBI lineage: Eukaryota > Metazoa > Chordata > Mammalia > Artiodactyla > Physeteridae > Physeter > Physeter macrocephalus. The sequence continues at coordinate 123,102,630 of NC_041233.1, read as the reverse complement.
AATAAGTACCCCGGTCCATAGAAAATGGACCTTGTCCTGCCTGCCTCATAACCACCACCAGATTTCAGAAGACTGGCCAGTTGGCTAGGGGGCCTAGGCTGCAGGCAGGGAGTCAGAAGCTTTCTGCACACCCTACATGCAGAGGCCTCGTCTGTGATACATGCTTACCCCCAGCACTGTCTCAGCATCAACACCTTGCCTGCGCTCCTGCCATTTGTACCTACACGGTCCCATAAAGTCCAGACAGTTCGGTTTTCATATGTCACACCAAGGCTATTGGAAGATGTCTTCCTAGGTGATCCTGGGTCAGGAGGGAGCATGATATGTTGGCACAAACAGTGCAGGGACTCCCAGGGGGACTTAGAAAACCAAGTGGTTACTTGAGCAGGAACGTCACCATCTCTATGTGTGCCAGGCCGCACCAACTTTTCCTGGACCCTTGAGTGAATTTAGAACATGCCCCCAGGTTCAGGTACGCCAAGGATACTCTCCTTACTCCTCACTTGTCACAATGTCAGTTCCTGGGCTGACTTTTAAAATTCGGAGTACTGGACTGCAGGAGGGACACACTCTCCAACCTTCCCAGGAGATGTGAGAGTGGTTCCTGGCCCAGAGTTGAGGTGGAAGATCCTGTGCTGAGTCTGGGAGGACAAGGGTGTCATCCAGGGCCCTTCCACTGGCACCACTTCCTGGTCCCTTAAGAGGACTTAAACATTGTTCTAGAGCCTCAAGTAAATCAAGAGTGTCCTCCTGGGGCTCACTTACCAGTAACAACTGTCCCTTCCTCCAGTGGGTAAGTCTGAATATCTCAGGAGCCTCTCTGACCAACAAGTACCCATAAGTATAGCAGGAACCAGGAAACAACATGTGTATGTAAGTCTGTTGAAAACCCTCCACTATACTCTTCAGTAAATTAGATACATTCATGAACAGAGAATCTAATAAGAAATGCAATAACAACAATAGTGATAAATAATAATATCAATAGTGATTACAATCATAAAGATATTAATTGTACTACTACCAATAATAATACTAATAAACTTAAGGACTGAGGGATTACAGACTTCCCTAATTGAATGACAAGTTTCTTGGGGTATTTTGGAATCAGAATCCTAGGTTAGCACAGGCTTTGGAGCCACAGTCGTAGGTTTCAATAGTGAAGGTACAAATAGAGCAAAAATAAACAGCAGCAGGTAAAAGAAATCCATGGGAGGGCATGGGTTGACTTAAGTCTCATATTCCAACCCCAGAGGAGAGAACTATGTAGAAGAGAAAAGTTGATCCAGGGCTTTCCTGACACAAGGAGCCAGCAAATCTCATGAGTTTTGACGACTGGTGTCTGGGGCTCTAACCCGGGAAAGAAAAGCAGGACTCCAGATACAGCTTCAATATGTAA
>NC_041233.1:123100414-123101092 GCF_002837175.3 Physeter macrocephalus | reverse complement strand
GTCTCTCCTATCCCTGGACCTGGGGAAGCCTGCAAGGGTGTTAGTAGCTGCCATATGTAGAGGCCCACATAGGAGATAACACAGGAAGGTCCCACGCCTCCAGACAGAGGCACTAAGCTCTCAGCTCAGACTGCATCCTTTCAGTACCCATCTCATTGAGACGGGAGCAAGTTCTCCCCTGTGGAGAGATAGCTGAGACTTCAGGCCCAGCCTCCTAGAGACCTTGAGTCGAGGACACCCAGCTAAGTACCGTGGGAGCTCAGGAGTAACTAGGTGTATGTATTTTGTATGTTGAGAAACCCTCCATAATGATCTTCAGTAAATTAGACAATCTTTAGCATACAGCAGATCTACTCAATGTTATGTAAAAACAACCACAAAGATAATGCATATTAATAAAGGTAATAAAATGGACTAAAAACAATAATAGTGAGAATTATGATGATATTACCATTACTACTGTTAAAGAGAAAAATAAACTTAGAAAGATGGCAGATTCCGGTACAGACTCCTCTAAGTAAATTTCAGGGTACCTATATCAGACATTCTCTGGGGTATTTTAGAGTCAGAATCCTAGGTTTGCACAAAGAAATTTGTTTTGAGAGGAGAAACAAGCAGGAGGGAGAAGAATACCAAAGAGAAGGAGGGTGTGGGTGAACTTGGGAACTTATATGCAAA
>NC_041233.1:123097376-123100189 GCF_002837175.3 Physeter macrocephalus | reverse complement strand
TTGCATTGCATGCACTGTTCTCAGCACAGAATTTTAAATCCATCTAGCATTTCCCACATGTATCAGGGCATCAGCTCTGCAAACCAGATGTAATTTCCCAGTTGGAGCAAGAAGAGTAGGTGTGGAGGGAAGAGGAGGGTTTCCCCAGGCTGGGGTCCAAGTCAGCTCCAGACACATGTGCTCAGTGTGCGGAGAGAGCAGGACACTTGGAATGTCAACTGGAAGTTTGCTCGACTAGAGGATATTTTTAGAAATGGATGTGAATTCATTGAGTCAAATTATCCAGATGCTGTCATTAGGCATCACACATCAATTTCTCTTCACGTTTCCCCATGTACTTTTCACCTCAGGGAAGCAAAATTCCTGTCCTTGTGGGAGTTAAAATTTCATGTTTTTGTCTTTGCCATGGTCTCATTAATAATTTTTCCCCTCATAGTCCCTGTAGCATCTGAATTTATTTTATTTTTCTTTTACCTAAACACTGAACATCTTATTAACATTTTTCTAAACCATGTTTCTATTCACTGGTGTATTCCTCAAATTCATGTTCTTTCCCCCATGTAATGTACTTTTCAACAATTTAACCCCCCTAATGCCACATGTGTCATTTCTTATTTATGTAATTTCATTTTAATTTTTGTCTTATTTCAAGCAAAAATTGTGACCATTAAAAGCAAGAAATGATATCCAGGCAAGTTATTTTCCTGGTGGACCAATGTAGCTGTAAGAAAATAGTAAATTTCTTCAGTTGTGAATCCTGGTCATCCACATGTGAAACCTGGGAATGAGGTAAGTTAGGAATTCAGCAGACACATATAACTCAGTTACAGTGTAGTGTAAACTCTAGCCCAGCATGAAGTGTTCATTTTATGGACTAAATTAGACTGAATTGTGATTATAGCTACTAGAAATGCTCAAAAGGGGGGATGTCCATGCAGAAGATTTACATACTATGTGTATGTAACTCACATGGAGATAATTTTAACTCGATACTATCATTGAATAGACCTACATACACATGAGTTTTCACAGCATAGTAAACACTTTTACTGTAATCAATGAAGGAAAGCCCTCAGGGATTTTTAATTCCTTGGTCAATGTTGAATTCTCACACTGGATCTATCAATGCTAAAATCAAACTGAAAAGCCGGAGTTCATTTCAAAATTCTCAGTCATGGAAAAACTCTTATCAAGAATGTTTTACCACACATTAAAAGTTGATCCAGGGCTTTCCTGACACAAGGAGCCAGCAAATCTCATGAGTTTTGACGACTGGTGTCTGGGGCTCTAACCCGGGAAAGAAAAGCAGGACTCCAGATACAGCTTCAATATGTAAAGAAAACACAAAACGTACCTGGAACTTCAGCTCTATCCCTACCCCCACTGCCTGGCAATTGACAAAGTGGCAGATCAGGGCTATTGATTGCCTTTTGATGCACCTACAGACTTACTTGAAATTGGGAAGAGAATATTACTTATGAATTGGCAGGTAAAATTTTTATAATAACCAATCCAGAAGTTGAATTACCACTTTCTTGGGAAATTCATAGGTTATTTTACACAACATCGACAAAAGCTGAAGGAGTTCAGTACCATAATACCTACCGTTCAAGAAATGCTAAAGGGAGTACTTGAAGTCCAAATGGAAGGACTTAAGGACTTAAGGACCAGTAACTTGAGGCCATATGAAAATATAAATTTCTGTTGTAAAGGTAAATAAACGGACAAATAGAAAAGAAAACTATAATTTTGACTTGTAACTACACTTTTTATTATTCTAGGATATTTTTTAAACCAAAATATTAAAATAATTATAAATTTATTGGTATTGTGTGATTGTTTCCCCTAAAATTCATATGCTAAAAATATAACCTCCGAATGTGTTGGTATTATGTTGTAGGGCCTTTGGGGGTGCTTAGGTTATGAAGGGAGAACCACCATGAATAGGATTTGTGTCCTTTTATTTTTAAATATGTATTTATTTACTTACTTATTTGGCTGCATTGGCTCTAGTTGCAGCACGTGGGATCTTTGTTGTGGCGCACAGGCTTCATATCTGTCTGTGGCACAGGGGCTCTGTAGTTGCAGCACACAGGCTCTCTAGTTGAGGCAAACAGGCTCTAGTGCGAGCATACAGGCTCACTAGTTGCTGCGTATGGGCTTAGTTGCCCTGTGTCATGTTGGATCTTAGTTCTCTGACCAGGGATCAAACCCGTGTCCCCTGCACAGGAAGACGGATTCTCAACCACTGGCCTACCAGGGAAGTCTCTTGTGTGCTTTTATTATTTTTTATTTTTTTAGTTATTTTTTTTTTGCGGTATGCGGGCCTCTCACAGTTGTGGCCTCTCCCGTTGCGGAGCACAGGCTCCAGACGTGCAGGCCCAGCAGCCATGGCTCACGGGCCCAGCCACTCCGCGGCATGTGGGATCCTCCCGGACCGGGGCACAAACCCGTGTCCCCTGCATCGAAGGGCGGCTTCTCAACCACTGCGCCACCAGAGAAACCCTTGTGTGCTTTTAAAAGAGACCCCAGAGAGCTCTCTAGTCCCTTCCTCCAGGTGATGATATAATGAAAAGTCTATGACTCAGAAAAAGACCTTTACCTATCCACCTTGATCTCACACTTCAGCATCCAGAACCATGAGAAATAAACTTCTGTTTATAAGCTACCCAAGCTGTGGCATTTTATAGCATCCCCAAATAACTAATTCGTACATCTACATTAACAGAAAACAATGTATAAATATGTGATTTGTGACATTAATAACATGTAATTAATGTGTAATATAATAGGAGATGTAATAGAGATTTTGC
>NC_041233.1:123090227-123095024 GCF_002837175.3 Physeter macrocephalus | reverse complement strand
ATACTTCCAGAGTGTCTTTATGTGCATACAAGTAAATATGAATATGTATTTCTCCTTGGCACCCTAATTAAAAACACAAATAGTAGAATACTAGGCACGGTGTTCTCTTATATCTTGCTTTTATTCATTTGACAATAGCTTGCAAATTATCCTCTATCAAGACATACTTTCCTGCACGAAAGTGCACTGAATGGATGATGTACTATAATGCACTTTGCCAATCCACTTTGGGATGAACGCTGATATTCAATAATCTGTTTATATTACAAACAATGCAGCAATGCATAACCTTTGCATGCATTATTCTCCTGCTAGCAAACGTTTAGGATATGTTCCTAAAGGATGTATAACCTGGAGTGTTTTTAATGAGAGCATTTAATAAGATGTTAAAGATACTCTGTTGCTGAATCCTTCTGCGGAGACTAACAATGAGGCTTTGTCTTTCTTTAAACTGCAACCTATCAGATCTATCCAAACGGAGGAAAAACCACTGGAATGGATCTGGATGGCACGGAAGAGAAGGTGCGCCCCAACTCCTCTGCACTCACTGGCTCCACCACAGATCACATTTCTCTCACCGGGTTGTCCCCCGTCCACACGCGAGTTCAGAAGCCATTCCGGGATGAGATTCTTACGGGGAGCCTCTTACAACGGTGCCCAACCAGGACTGCGCCCAGCCTCGGGCCTCCTCCCGACCATCACCAAACGCCCCATGCAGCTCGCCATTTCCCATTTGTTAGGTTTCTCCCACCACAAGTCCCAGGCGGAACCGTGGCCGCGCATGGAGCGCCCTCCTCTCTCGCTTGCCACTATACGTGTCGTCACTTGCGTTGAGGAGACCTGTGTGTGGCCGACACACAAGCGCTTTGCCGATGAGGCCAACAGAAGAGGGGACGCCGGGCGCTCCCGCGTAGACGCACCTCGGCCTGCAGGAATTCCGTCTGCGCCACCCGTGGGCGCTTCTCGCGGATCTCGGAGAAAGTGGCCGCCAGGGAAGAGCTCCACCACGGCGACAGGACCGGGACGCAACGGATCCCCAAGGCTGCCGGGATGCAGCAACGGGCGGCCTATTGGCCGGGGCATCGCGTTCCCATGTGAAGGAGGATGGGGAGGTCCCGGGGTCCCCCACTCACAGTGCCTCCTCGCTTCGCCATCCGGGCCTTACCCAATGCAAAGAGAAAGAAATTTGGGAATTAGGGCATACGGAATCTAGAGGGAATGCCGCCGGAAACGTGGCGCCGTCCACTTTCGTAGGAGACTTTCATTCACCCCTAGGAGAGACTTGAGAAACGAAAGTACGACCACCAGGACACACGGAGGTCGAGGCCGTGCACGGATACCCTCTCCTGACCACGAGGAGCAACACGGCCGTTCCCCGCGGGCAGAGGGAACCAGGGCGTGCAGTGGAACTGCCCAGATCACCACTCAACTTCTGGGGAGCGCAGCACTGGCCTCACAATACGCATGTCTGCACGTCCACATCGCTGCGAGAGCACGTAGCGCCCATGCCCCAGAGACGGGGACCCAAGCGCGCCATTCAAAAAGCACTTCACGACCTCCAACGGCCTCAACGCCAGGGCCCGGGCGTTCTCCACCTCCGGAGTGGAACGCTAGGGGATCGAGATGGTAGAGAATGAACAACCCTAAAGTGACTCACAAAGAGGTTCCATCAAGCCTCAAGCGCACCGAAGGTCTCCGAAGACCCTTACCCTTTAGAACGCGGCGGCCGCCCCAGGTTGGGTCGAGTCCGTTCGGTCCCCGCGGCTGGAGGGGCACAGGCGGATGCTGGTCGACCCAGCCAAGCAACTTCCACACTAGCCTCGGGAGCGTGGCAACAACCACAGCCTCCCAAACCTGCAGGCCCAATCTCCAGAGACAGCAGGAGGCGCCCACGCCCCTGAGCCACCGGGACATTCGCCACCAGCGTCGGCGGCCTCCCGGAACTCTGCTTCGGACACGGAGGCCGAATCTCAGCCCTCGCAAAGACCGCCGAAGCTCCGGAGACAAGGGACGATATAAAAGCGGCCGCCAGGTGGCGCCCGACAACCGGCTCGAACGTTACCGGGCCGGATGCCGGTCGCCCGAACGGCGAGTGTGCAGCGCGGGCCGCCCAAACGACCGAGCTCGTCTCGGGGCGTCCGCCTCGGAGCTAGCTGACGGCTCGGCACGACGCGGCGCGACCCCGGCAACAGACGGGGGACCAGGAGCTGGGAGGATGTTGCCGGGAGGCTGCCGCGGAAGAGACGCTCTCTTCACGCTATTCCTGGGCCGCCGGCCGCTGTCAACAAGGAAATTTCTGCAGGGGGCTGGACTGCGTGAACTGTAAAGTGAAACCATGAAAGTACCAATAGAAAACACGGATGACATTTTATTCTGTAATTGCAGAGTGGAGAGAATACTGAAACATAAAAACCAGGGCCCAGAAGCCATAAAGGAAACGATTGATAACTTGACCACCTAATTCATCTTTACATATTCCACAAGCAAAGTCAAATGATAGGAAGTGGATGGGTGGGAACATTTGTGCAAATACATGTGTAATAATAATATTGATATCAGTATTACTTAAGAACAGAACATTTAGAAAACAGCCATTAAGTGGGACCAGGTAAGTAAATTTCAAGTACATTCAGAGAATACAGTACTATCACTTTGTGTTTTGGTTTATTGATATTTTTTTAAATGATCTAGATCTATAGGTATCGACTTGGAAAAAATGTTGATGACAAACTGTTTAATGAAAATAGCAAGTTTATATATATGTTTTGAAAAAACTAAATGGAAAAGTAAAGGATTGGAATAGGTAAAGCAACTTTGAAAAACAAGAATAAATTTCTCCTTCTAGCCTGGTGTCAAGAGCCAGAAAGATGAGTGTGTCAGAAACAAACATGAGCCACAACTCCTGCTTTTCTGCCCCCTCCTTCTGCAGTCCTGGGACAGGCAACTGGAATCTCAGCCTCTCAATGTCTCTCCTCCACCCACACCCAGAGCCACCTACAGGCAAGGAGAACTTTCACTTTGCAGGCCTGGGCTCCCTATGTCCTCAGCCTGTTTCCTCATATCAGGAGCCCCTAGCAATTCATTTGGTTTGCCAATCGTCCATGCCGAGGGTTGCGGGCCCCAAGCTACATCTGTGCAGCCTTTCTCCCCAAAAGCTTTGAGCTGATATCCCAAGGGAAGAACATTCCCCTTGCATAGCAGGTATGAGCCAAGGGGACAACTGGAAGTTCGCGCCTGGATCCATCATACAAACTTTGTGTGCACTCAACTCCCAAAGACACAAGAGCGACAGAGGGTCCAATGTGTTGTGAGTGCAACATGGCCATTCCTTTCTTAAAACACGCAGGCTCAATCAGCAAGTCCTGCTGTGGCACGAAGAAAAAAGAAACACACACGCACACACACATATCGGCAGGTAATCCGTACTCCTGCCAGGTCTAAGAGTGGTGGGAGCAGAAAAGAGATCACTGTTGCCACTTCTTGGGTCCCCTGTGCTGACAAATTCTGGTTAATGTATTGATGTCACTGGCGGGGAGTGAGGGCTTGGAGCTCCCTAATCTGTCATTTGCTGCCCAGTGCCCTACATTTCATTCTGTCTATCATACACTTTCTCCTCAATACACAGTTACAATTAAGAAAATAATTGCATATGTTACATTCAGTTTTCAAGTTAGAAAAAAGGTGAAGAACACATAGGGAGGGACTTCCCCGGAGGCACAGTGATTGGGAGTCCATATGCTAATGCAGGAAACGTGGGTTTGATCTCTGGTCTGGGAGGATCCCACGTGCCGCGGATCGGCCAAGGCCCTGAGCCACAACTACTGAGCCTGCGCGCCTGGAGCCCGTGCTCAGCAATAAGAGAAGACACCGCAATGAGAAGTCCGCGCACCTCAATGAAGAGTAGCCCCCGCTCGCAGCAAGTAGAGAAAGCCCGAGCTCAACAACAAGCACCCAACACAACGAAAAATAAAGAATAAAGAAATAAATAAATAAATTGGAAACTCTTTAAAAAGAAAAGTACACATAGGATAACTGAGTTATTGTGAAGACGGTTACAAAGGAAATTTTATTTATCTTCTTTTGTAGATATAAAAATGTTGAAATATAGTCTATAAAAAGTTTAATATTTTAAAAATTAGAAATAGTAAATAATTCCTCATACTCTTTATTGCCCAGCACCCACCTCCACCACAGCACCTTTCACACTGGACTCACCTGATGACACATCTGCTCCCCCCCCACCCCCAGTCTGGAAACTTGTTTCTCTCATCACTATCACCTGTGTTCACCACACACCTAAGGCCGTTGTAGTCATCCCGAGCTCGTCTCGGGGCGTCCGCCTCGGAGCTAGCTGACGGCTCGGCACGACACGGCGCGACCCCGGCAACAGACGGGGGACCAGGAGCTGGGAGGATGTTGCCGGGAGGCTGCCGCGGAAGAGACGCTCTCTTCACGCTATTCCTGGGCCGCCGGCCGCTGTCAACAAGGAAATTTCTGCAGGGGGCTGGACTGCGTGAACTGTAAAGTGAAACCATGAAAGTACCAATAGAAAACACGGATGACATTTTATTCTGTAATTGCAGAGTGGAGAGAATACTGAAACATAAAAACCAGGGCCCAGAAGCCATAAAGGAAACGATTGATAACTTGACCACCTAATTCATCTTTACATATTCCACAAGCAAAGTCAAATGATAAGAAGTGGATGGGTGGGAACATTTGTGCAAATACATGTGTAATAAGAATATTGATATCAGTATTACTTAAGAACAGAACATTTAGAAAACAGCCATTAAG
>NC_041233.1:123088060-123089347 GCF_002837175.3 Physeter macrocephalus | reverse complement strand
ACACACGCACACACACATATCGGCAGGTAATCCGTACTCCTGCCAGGTCTAAGAGTGGTGGGAGCAGAAAAGAGATCACTGTTGCCACTTCTTGGGTCCCCTGCGCTGACAAATTCTGGTTGGTGTATTGATGTCACTGGCGGGGAGTGAGGGCTTGGAGCTCCCTAATCTGTCATTTGCTGCCCAGTGCCCTACATTTCATTCTGTCTATCATACACTTTCTCCTCAATACACAGTTACAATTAAGAAAATAATTGCATATGTTACATTCAGTTTTCAAGTTAGAAAAAAGGTGAAGAACACATAGGGAGGGACTTCCCCGGAGGCACAGTGATTGGGAGTCCATATGCTAATGCTCTAAACGCGGGTTTGATCCCTGGTCTGGGAGGACCCCACGTGCCGCGGATCGGCCAAGGCCCTGAGCCACAACTACTGAGCCTGCGCGCCTGGAGCCCGTGCTCAGCAATAAGAGAAGACACCTCAATGAGAAGTCCGCGCACCTCAATGAATAGTAGCCCCCGCTCGCAGCAAGTAGAGAAAGCCCGTGCTCAACAACAAACACCCAACACAACGAAAAATAAAGAATAAAGAAATAAAGAAAAAAATTGGAAACTCTTTAAAAAGAAAAGTACACATAGGATAACTGAGTTATTGTGAAGACGGTTACGAAGGAAATTTTATTTATCTTCTTTTGTAGATATAAAAATGTTGAAATATAGTATATAAATTTAATATTTTAAAAATTAGAAATAGTAAATAATTCCTCATACTCTTTATTGCCCAGCACCCACCTCCACCCCAGCACCTTTCACACTGGACTCACCTGATGACACATCTGCTCCCCCCCGGGTCTGGAAACTTGTTTCTCTCATCACTATCACCTGTGTTCACCACACACCTAAGGCCGTTGTAGTCATTCACATGGTAATTAGGGAATTTTTCTCTACTGAGCCTAAGGGCTACATTTACTGTTTTTAGTGAAAATCTCTCCCATCTGTTCTGCGAAGTCACAGCCTTAATGGAGTCTGGTTCAAGTGGGTGTGAATGACGGAAGGAGGTTATTTCCACATCAGTCTCCCTAACAGGGTGGTGGACATAACTGGCATTAGTATTTCATGGGTGCACTTAGACGATCCAGGCCAAAAGGAGAAACCGGACCATTTGGCAAAAGATGGACCAGTTCAAGAATAAATATCTTCTCACCTGCTGTTTCATTGTCAGGAACTCAGCCACCACTTGTCCTCCTCTGCATCCTCATGCAGGGTCAGATGAAAAACTGAGCAGATA
>NC_041233.1:123085990-123087152 GCF_002837175.3 Physeter macrocephalus | reverse complement strand
AAAATGACAGAGCTAGAATTCAAACGTAGCTCAGGCTGTTTCTGAATCGCAAATTCCTAAATATGCTGGTGTTGAGGTGTGGACCCCAGATTCAAGTTTGGCCTGGATATGTCACCTACCAAATCAGTGGTTGGCATCCTCCCTGTTATCACAACACTTCCCCTCCAGTCTGTTCACACAATGACTACCGTGCTTAGGTTCTCCCAACACAGGAATCCTCCAGTGCACTGACCCCGCCTCCCGATCAGTCCCATATCTCCTGAGATTTCTGGAACAATTCTCAGGCCCCTCTGAACTCTCAGCACATCTGATGATCAACACCCCAAACAGAGATTACAAAAAAGATCTCCCCTTCCTATGGCTGCATCTATCATACGTATCTCCCAATGAGTTTTATGAATATCTGGCATCCTACTAGGACGTGATCATAAATCATTCTCCCATGCTTTGCACACACTTCAGATGTTCCCGTTGTTTTTTCGAATCCCTGAAATTCTCACCTTCCCTCACTTTCAACAGTGTGCTCACCTCCTACCATGCAGATGAAAAAAATAATTTGAAGAAATGTTTCAGCTCACTGCCATGAAGTCAACATCTCTTCCTGCATCTTCACCCATTTGCGATACCGCTCCTTTTTAAACTGAAAGTCATTTCTATGCCTGGATAAGCCCATTTTTCTCAAAGGCATCCCCTTCTCTCCTGCTCTCTGGAGGATGTTTTATTATTAATTGTAAACTGAAACTCTTCTACCAGCAACACCCATCTCTTCCCAGTCCATTCCCTTTCATCTTTTTCAGTTTCTTAATTCTTGAAACAAAATCTCTGAACCAATTTTTCTCTAGTTCCTGCCCAATGTATTTCCTCCTTCCAAAGTAAACTGAAAGAGCAGTGCAGGATTAGTGACCATCTCTGGGAGCCCCTCCCACAGTTTGATCTACTACGGGTGATATCCCTGTTAGTATTGACCTGCGTATACAGAAACTTTTATAACATTATAGTAATCTCTCCGTAATTAAATCCAATGAATGTTTCTCAGTATTTTACTTGGACCCAAGCAGAATTGGACTGTGACATCCGTCAGGAACTTTATATTTCCAAGGTCCTCTGACATCGCAAACTCCCCATTACCTTTAAACTAGTCACTTCCTCCCAGTGTACTGTG
>NC_041233.1:123083065-123085689 GCF_002837175.3 Physeter macrocephalus | reverse complement strand
TGATATCCACATACATGGTTCCAGCTACACTTATACTGCTTCACTTTCAGGTTAAATGTTAGTGCCTCAGAGATTCCTTCTTTATATTACTAGCTAAGTAACTCTCCTCTCCCTGTTGTCTTCAATAGAACCTAAAGGCAACACATCTAGTCTTCAATCAAATTAAATAACCATCTTTAGATTAAAAATTCCTTGAATAATAAATGACTTTGGTTCCTCCTGGCGAAATTTTTCTTCAGTAATCACCAGAAACAATATGTGTGGGGAAACTGTGCTTGTGACTTTACTTAAGTATGCAGCTACCACACTCCTGGGTTCAAAGTTTTAATCTCTTTGTATAGAATCAGGCATAGAATTGTCTGTGGGCTCCTGTTAATAGATCTGATAACCTCATATATTTTATAATCATAAAGAAAGAACTCCTTTAATCTGGATGCCAATCAGGATACATCTAATCAAGGAATAACGTCCCTAACACAAGCTTTTCCTTCTCAACAGGTTAACTGCTTAGATACAGGTAAGGAAAGTATAAGTGATTCCTTTAATTTGCTAATATTCTAAAAGCCTCCAAAAGCAATCTTGATGCCTTGGGTCACAGGTCTCACTGTTTTGTGAATTGTGGCCAGTCCCGGGAAGAGAATTTGCAGCAAGAGGATCAGTATTTATATAAATGGGTTTAACCTACGAACAGTCCATCAGGCTGTGGGTTTTGTGTGGCTTTACATAAAGACTGGAGTTTTGTGATGATGCCAAAGATTCAAGGGAGATATTTTTCGGGTCTTAAAGCATTTGTATTTTAATGCCAAGGTAAATAATACTTAAATTATAATCAATTACATGAAGTTTCCAGGGATGCAGGAGAGAAAAGAATACAGTTGGATAAATTGGGCTTGGACAAGGAAGAGATGATACTTCAACTCTTACTATGGGCCTGGGAGTCAACAGTGAGGAATATTTGCAGATTTTGTGACAGTGAGCTGAAGAATTTCCTCAAATTATCCGATTAATCTGTCTAGTAGAGCTGATTCCTTTTGTGGAAAGTGAGGAAAGTACTGAGAATGATTAAAAATCAAAAGATATGGAGAAGGTCTGAAATATTTGGGAGGCATAGAATAAGACTTAATTATCTAGATATAGTACAATGGCCAGAGATATTTGAAAGATGTTGGGAGATTTGTGAACCCCACCAGATTTAATATCTCAGTTAGATTCAGTCATGGAAGAAGCAGGTACTTGGAGCCCTCCAAGATTGGAATCTTGATCAGAAGATGTGATCAGTTTGGAGGGAATATGAAAAGAGGAATATGGAAATTGTTGGTCTACATAATTATATGTTGAAATTACTTAATTTGATTAATTTGGAATAAAAATGAAGACAGGTTGGCACAGATGTTAGGAGAGTGGGGTCAGTGCACTGGAGGTTCTCCTAGCATTTGTGGTCAGGGAGGAAACTGAATATAACTTGGAATATCATGAGTTAATAACCTTTAAAAACTCTTTGATTTTTATTTCCTAATAAATAAATTTCGTATACCATTTCCCTTATGAGAAGCAATAGCCAAAGCCTTCCTAGTTTCACCCTGGGAAACAAGATTACTCCTCTTTTCTCACAGACAACTTCACATTTGCAGGTGGGGTGGTTGTTCACTCCCAGGTAAAGGTTTATGGATTCATGACTGTTAGGTCTGCAAACTCTAGATAGGATTGAAGTCTCATGGCTTTCTTCTCTTTCCTTCGATTGGCCTGCTTAGAGTAAACAGTGTCTCTGAGAGAGAATACAAGCAGCTGAATTCTTGGCAATGTGTCCCCAGGTGAGTGGGGACTTTCTCGTTCTCCTGAAATGGTAACTCTTTTTCCGGTGGATAGAAAGGTGTCACCCCTTAGACGGAGTGCTCTAAGTGTATCCAGGAGGGAGTCAAGGCTCTGAGCACTAGTCCTGTCATCTGGCATCTGAGTGAGCATCGTGGAGCAGGGCAAGCGCTAATACAGCAACCGTCTCCTTCCCAACATTTACCCCGACGTTCTCCAGACTCCACGACGCCTGGGATGGTAAAGAGGGCACATGAGAGGTTGTATTTCTCTCCCCGCAGCCATGGTCTTGAGGCGGGTGTGACTCGCTGCATAAGCGAGTCTGAGAGGCAGTGAGCTCTGTCATGGGATGGAGCCCAGTGGAGGGACGAGCAAGAGCAGACGTTCAGGCCTGGGGGGGTGGGCGCGGCGGTGTACGCTCGGGTAAGTTCAATGCGTGCAGCGTCAGAGTTGCTGGCTAGAGGGCTGTGCAGAGCTGAAGGCACAGCAGAAAGAGAAGCAGCCCTTCAGCAACACCGGCCCAGAGGGCAGAGTGCAGCCAAGTTTGCTTTTTTCTTTGTGTCCTAATTTTTAATCTGTTTTCTCAGAATACAATTGACTATTTTGAAAACTCTAAAAAGTCAAAACAAAATACTCCCTTTCATTCTTGACAAAACCAGCCACTTTCCCCCTGTTTAGGTAACCTCTGTTCAGAAACTGGAAGCACTTTACAGAAAGCATTTTTTCCTTAATTGGTGCGTTGAGGAGGATATAGAAGGTAGAGGAAAACTTAGAAAACTGTGGCCATATGGGAAGCCCTGGAGAGGCCTGAACCA
>NC_041233.1:123078201-123080445 GCF_002837175.3 Physeter macrocephalus | reverse complement strand
CACTTATGTACTCCCAAGGTGAGAAGCCCTCTGTCTCAAAACACTGTAAAATCTGGTGCTTCACTTATTCTATTCCGTTTATATTTTCACTTAATGTGCCCCACATGACTTCAAATTGAATTACAAATAAATTTAATTTTTCACAAGAGTCCTAGTCCTGTATAATTTGTGGACCCTGCCATGAAAATCCCAAGAATTCAGTCAGGCAGGGGTTTATTCCTACATCAGAATTTTTTAGCCGAAAGTTTTTTTTCCCCCACCAAGAACAGAAAGATATGTCAGGACCGAGAAGGTGGAAGATCATTCCAGGAACACAACATTGTAAAGCAACTCTACGGCAATAAATAAAATAAGCTAAGATTAAAAAAAATCATTGCAGACATGGAGAGTTCCATTTTCAGATTTGGAGAGGGTAGGGGATGCATGATAAGGTCTGGCTCCTCGTCAGATAAAATGCTTTACTTTGTTATGTGTCGTCAGGAGAAAGAACATCTAAGTTACCTTATTCATTAATTTATCAAAGTTTCAATTATTAACAAATATTTACTGAAAGCTTCCAGGATTTCAGAACTTGGCTTGTTATGAGGACTAAATTGTAAATAATAAAATGTCCCTATCTTCATAGAGCTCTACATTCTAACACAGGTATATTCAAATACACTGCAGTATAAAATTTCTGATATTAAAAATCAAACATGCATAAAGGTTTTCAAATCATGTAACTACAGAATGTTTGCTACTAAATTACAAAGAAAAGTTGCCACTTTATAAAATAAAATTGAGATTTATAACAGTGTCATTATAGAACTTTGGAAGGCCAAAAATTGTCAAAAACACTGGGTTATTTAAAAATATTTTACCAAATTCTGAACCTTTGAAATGCTCAGTGGGGCACCATTTTATTTATTCATTTATCTTCTGCCAGTTTTACTGAGATATAACTTACATAGAGCACAGTGTAACTTTACAGTGTATAATGATTTGACTTACATATATTATGAAATGATTATCCCACTAAATTTAGTGAACATTCATCATCTCATATAGACACGAAATTAGAGAAATAGAAAAATGTGTTTTTCTTGTGATGAGAACCCTTATAATTTATTCTCTTAACCCCTTTTGTGTATAGGTGACAGAAGTGTTAATTATCTTTATCATGTGCTGCCTTGCATCCCTGGCACTTCATCTCTCTTAAGGCTGGACACTTGCAGTGTGGGTCACCTTCATCCAGCCCCACCCCTTCCCAGGCCCCGCCTCTGGCGACCACAAATCGGACTGTTATTGGATGAGTTTGTTTGTTGGTTGGTTGGCTGTTGAAATATAACTGATCTACAACACTGTGTTACTTTTTGTTACACAACAGAGTAATTTGGAATTTCTATACATTTCAAAATGAGCACTGGGTCCTCTGCTTGGGGATGGGCCAGGGCACCGGCGCGTCTGAGGCCCTGGGCCCCGCCGCCAAGCTCAGGGACAGGCCCCTGTCTGTGGAGGACGAGGCAGCCTCCAGGGGCCAGAGGAGATGCTGGGATCGCGCCCCTTCTCTCCGTGCTTCGACCCCAAGTTCCCGCGGCGGCGGCAGAGAGCCGGGCCGGACGCGCAGCCAGGGTGTGTGCGTCGAGGGAAGGAAGCTTGTGCGGTTCCGGCCACACGGGGCTGAGCCCGGCCGGCTCAGATGGCGGGAAGCCATCTGCCGGGCCGAGGAGCCGCTGTACTGCCCGTGGTGCTCCCAGGACTGAAGCTTTCCCTGAGCGCGGGGGAGCGGGACCGTCTCCTGGGCCTGTAGGCCACCCCACTCCTCTCCTCGCCGCCTCCAGGTCTCCCGCCACGCATCCAGTCCCTGCGGCGTCAGCGAGGGGGGCAGGAGCTCCTGCGGGGATGGGCCCAGCCGCGATCGCCGCCCCAGCCCGGAGCCCTGCCGTGTGCTCCGCGCGCCCCGCGCTCGCTCCTTCACGGACCTGCCGGCCGAGCTGCAGGCGGAGCCGGGAGACACGGACGCCAGAGGCTCCGTCGGGGGTTTCCTGGCCGGTCCGGGGAAACCGGGCCGCTTCCACTTCTGGCTCCAGCGGCTTCCCGGTCTACAACCGAAGAGCCGAAAGACGCAGCGCTGGGCCGCTTCGCTGGCTGCACACTGAGCGCAGGGCCGGCACTGGAACAGCAACGCGGGGGTCAACTACACACTGCACCCCGCCTTCTACTTCTTTGATCCTTGTCTCTGGTGTGAAAGGGCCCAGGTTTCCC
>NC_041233.1:123076697-123077704 GCF_002837175.3 Physeter macrocephalus | reverse complement strand
CTTAGCGGCTGGACTCCAAGCCAGGGGTGGGGCTGGAAAGGCGACTTTCGGTCCCTCTGGGAGCCACAGAAGTTAGTGGTGAATTGATGGATGAGGAACTGTGCCCAGCAGATAACTATTGCTCGGAACTCTTTGGCCCCCTGCACACAACAGGACAGGGGGCACAGGGACACCACAGTCTCACTCACTGCAGGTGGCTGGGGACGCCAACAGGAGGGGACCATACATGAGCAGAGGGGGGCACCCTGGGGGAGAAATTTATCCCCTCACATCTTGGGCAGATTTTGGTAACTTGGTATTTTTTTTAATGTAATTTTCAGGGCCAGTACAATAAATTCGTTTTGGAGTGCTAGTCTCTAAGGAGGGATGTTTGCACTGTAACTCGAGAGAACAGGCCATTGGATCCTACATCCCAAAAGCCAAATTCCAAACCCAGCTAGTGCTGGTAGGAACTGCAAGGTAAGAATGGTTTTTATATTTTTTAATGGTTAAAATTAATTCATAAAAAGATTATTAGCAACACACGAAAATTATATAGCATTCAAATTTCCTTGTCTATAAATAAAGTTTAATTGAAACCAAGTTATACTCCTTTATTTACATTTTACTGTAGCTGCTTTTTGGCTACACTGACTGAGCTGAGTAGAAACAACAGACATCATATGGCGAATCTAAAATACTTACTATCTGGTCCTTTACACAAGTTTGCCAACCCCTGTTCTAGAAAAGCGGGAAGAAAAACGTTTTTGAAACACATATGCTGGGATTTATACTTTTAAACAGATAAAATTTTAGCCAATTTTGTCCCTGGAAACACACTTTAGGTAGAAGTAAATATGTTGCATTACTCTCAGTAATCTCAGTTAGAATAAACATTAATTCACAATTATTCCTGCACTGAGGAAGGGAATCCACCTGCAGATATTTTTATTTTCATCTAAGAAATAATCACAAATTAGTGTAACTAAAACCTAGCACCCACCTGAATTAGCATCAACTGCAAAGAC
>NC_041233.1:123069167-123072222 GCF_002837175.3 Physeter macrocephalus | reverse complement strand
GGCTGCTTTCTCTTTCTTCAGATTTATCTGCTTGATTTTCGGATTGTCCCTGCATAGGGATGCAGAGGAGGGCCGGTGGTGGCAGAGTTCCTGATAATGAAACAACAGGTGAGAAAAAAAATTACTGTGATTCCTGAATTGATCCATCTTTTGCCAAGTGGTCAGGTTTCTACTTTGGGTCTGGATTTTCTAAGTGCACCCAGGAAATATTAACGCCAGTTATGTTCACCACCCTGTTAGGGATATGGCAGGTCAGGGACCAATGTAGAAACACTCTCTTTCCCAACATTTACTTTCATTTGTTCCAGCCTCCATTAAGGCTGTGACCTCACAGAAGACGGGAGAGGTTTTTTCCTTCTCTTTTTGTAAAGGTCGTCCCTTGGGCTCAGTGGCCTCCTTCATCATGTTACTGGCTGCAGTGGACTTAGGAATGCGGTGAACACAGGGGATAGAGAATGACTCAGTACAGAAATCTCTACGCCAGTGGGCAGCAGGCGTTTCATCAGGTGAGTCCTGTGTCATAAGTGCTGGGGTGAGTGGGGGTTTGGTGAGAGATAGCAATAAAGAATCATTTATTTTTCCTAATTTTAAAAAGATTAACTTTTTACAGACTACTCATAAACATTTTGATAGCTTCACATATATAAACGTAAGTTCCTTAGCAAAGTTGTTCACATAAATCTTTTCCTTTGTGTTCTTAACCTACATTCAAATTAGCAAGTTGAATGCAACGTCTGCAGATTCTTATTTTCTTCATTATGACTGTGTATGGAGGAGAAGGGGCATAGTACACAGACAAAATGTAGAGCACTGGACAGCAAACCACAGCCTGGGGAGCTCCAAGACCTCAGTCCGCCACAGTGGCATCAGTAAAACAAGCAGGATCTGCCTGAATGAGCTGGGGTTCTAGCCCAGGGAACCCAGAAGGGCAACAATGGGCTTTCTGACCCCACCATTGCCAGCCCTGGTAAGTGTTCCGATTAGAGCCGGGGATGTGTGTGTGTGTGTGCTTGTGTGCGTGCGTGTGTGTGTCTTTCTTCTTCCTGACACACCTAGACCTGCCGAGTGTGCGTCACTGTTTCATGAAAGCCATGGGCATGTGGTGCTAACGTTAGAAGACCCTCTCCGTCTTGTATCTTCCTGCGTTGGGTACATAAAATTTCTCTAATAAGTCCAGATGCAAATGTCCAGTTGTCTCCTTGGCTCTTACTTACAATGGCATGGGGATGTCTTTCCTTGGGAAAGCAGCTCTAGGTTCATGGAGAGAAGAGCTGCACAGGTGTAGGGTGGGCAGAGATAATTGGAGGAGCCAAGTGAATTGCTAAGGTCTCCTGCTAAGGGGGTAAGAGGCTGGGCCCTAAGGAACACCAAGTCTTCAGAGTCAGGGTTCTGACTGCAGAATTCTCCACACTAGCGTGAGGAGCGCATCTCCTTCGCGGCAGCCTCCTGCCCCAATCTTCCCAGCCCCGTCTGCTCCTGGGGGCGCGTCGTCTCCACACTAGCGTGAGGAGCGCATTTCCTTCGCGGCAGCCTCCTGCCCCAATCTTCCCAGCCCCGTCCGCTGCTGGGGTCGCGTCGTGCCGTGCCGAGCCGAACAGGCAGCTCGCTCCGAGGCGGACGCCCCGAGACGAACTCGAGCGTTTGGGTGGTCGGAGCTGATCCCTCGCCGGCCAGCGATCAGAATCCATCCCGCTGACGTACGAGCCCCTTGTCGGGAGCCACCTGGAGGCCGCTTTTATATTGTCCCTTCCCTTCTGAGCTTTGGCGACCTTCGCGAGGGATGTGACTCGCCCGCCAGGCGCGGAGCAGAGTTCCGGGAGGCCGGCGACGCTGGCGACGACCATCCCGGTGGTGCGGAGTGGTGGTCGCGTCCTTCTCTCACCGGAGATTGAATGTAGAGAGAAGGGTGTTGTGGGGCCGGCGCTGAGCTCCCTCGAAGTGTTGTTGGGAGGTCTGCGCAGGTCGACCAGCACGCCCTGATGCCCCTTGGCCCGCGGAGACCTCCCGTCCTGCTACGCGTGACCAGGAGAGGATGTCCGTGACCGATGTCATCCTCCGTGTTATCCGTCGGGGCGTCCTCGCCGGCTTGGGGGGCCGGGTCAATCCCTGTGCAGTCGAGGCGGTGGGGCTGCTCACCGGGGGCCAATTCAGTTTCTACGGCTTCCTTCCACGCGAGGCGGTCCCGGCGGCGGACCTTGCACCGAGGCAGGGGCACGGGTTGCACGTCAACAAACGGTATCCACCCGGCAGATTGAACCGCCGTCTACGCGGGGAGTTCCCGTCCCCTCTCCTTGGTCGCCTCGTCACTGTGGCGCTTGCGTTTCGAAACTGTTCAGGTCCCCTCAACGCGGACTGTCGAGGGCAAACCTGGAGGGCCCTCGTGGAGTGGCGGCAGTTCCTCCTAGACTTCAGCGGTCGTAGGTCATAGTCCGTTTCTCTTTGGAAACAGGGACCGCCCGGGGCATTCGGTGATGTTCGGGAGGAGACACGAGCCTGGCCGCGGTCCTAGGTGGGCGCGGTTGTCTGTCGCTTCTCTGAAGAAGCTCTGCAGACGGTGAACGGTCTACAGACGCGCGGGCGGACGGGAGGACCCCCGAGGCCGAGAAATGGGACCGATGGTGGCCTGGGTCGAGGCCCGGAATCAGCGTTGAGGCGGTGCGACTTCGCCCGTGTTTTATCTCGATCCTTCCTGTTGAGGTTCACACCAGCTACAAGTCACTTGGCATCTGCAGCGGCAAGGTCGACCAGATGGCCAGATTTCGGTATTGGGGCAAGAAAAATATTTAATGAATTGAAATTTTTTTTTGTTGTGAGATTCACTACAATGTGAACATTAGTGAAATGAGAAATCCGAAGTTTACAATAACTTGACATTGCTGTAATAATTACTATCGTTTACAGTTTTTTCACAAAATGTTGATTTATGAAATTTAAAATATATTTAGTACAATTTTTTGTGATACAAGTCTGCTAATGAGAAAAATGGAATTCTTTTGCAAGGGGGATGCCATTTAGCTTATTACAGATTCCTATCATCAAAATTTCAGTTGTTAAT
>NC_041233.1:123063380-123065312 GCF_002837175.3 Physeter macrocephalus | reverse complement strand
TTTAAGATATAGCCCAAAAATACAATAAGAAAATAACTCCCCTGATAAGATTGGCATGACTAAATATACTCCGAAATTCATTGAGCCTATTCTCATACACTCATTTTACTACAGCTTTAGAGGTTTCTAACTTTTACTCAGATTTGCAAAGATTGGTCACTGGGAAATTTATTAGCTGTCATTGTTTTCCAGATGGCAGAGTAAACAGGGACTAAAGGTAGAAACACCTGAAAATACCTAATATGGTCAAAATTGTCCGACTATTTTACAATGTTATTGCTTAACCATCCAGACAAATGAGAAATGCCAGAGAAAAGTCAAATATAGGTATGTTTTTGTTCAGCCATAAAGATGAGAGAGTGAGCTGAGAGGTGAGCTGAGGAAGCTTGCCTAGTGTGGGTGATGGGACCAGATAGTTGAGACCTTATGCAGGCAGCTGTGGCGGCAGCTCTACCACGTCCTCCACTGGGCTGGTCTCTCAGCCCCCTAGACAGGCAGCTTTTCTTGGTAAACTCAGTGTAAGCATATCAGCCACTCATGAGGCACTTCTTCGGCTTCACACGTGAGCAGGACAGTTGTAGCCACAAGGTTTACAAAATAGAGCCTCTGCAGTCAGTGGTCTGTGCTCTGGGCTCTCCTCAAGTGAGGCTGCTTCTGGTGTCTGTCACAGCACCTATACCACGTCCTAAGTGTCCAGGCTTACAGCGGTGCTGCTTGAGACTGGGCAGTGACATTTCCGTGTCTAGCATGTAGCAGGCATTGCATGAACATTTATTCGGGACAAGGAGGCTAAACTGCACAAGCATCTACTCCTAAGCTGATTCACACAGCTTGTGACTGCAGCTGAGCTCCAGAGACTTCACACCCTGTGGTGGGCGCTAAAACTCTCACAGCTTTTTTCATCTGCACGTTCTTTTCCCCCTGATAATATGACCTTTTTAGCTTCTCCTCCTAGAGGTTGGTATAGACCAAGTAGGAAAGACCAAAGTTGTTCCAGGCTTGTGTCAGGCTGTTAAAGCTCAACTACACTAAAAACTCACGAGACGTACTGTATCACGTGGGAGTGACCTTCAACAAGACTTGTCACAGTGACACTCACCTCAACAAGCGTATTCACTTTTTGTATAAAGGTTTTAGCCCAATAGTCTGCTCAAAAACTGCAGAATGCACATTGTGTGCAGTTTAAGCCCTTTGCTCTTGCCTGGGGCAAGATTTCTCAACCTGGGGATTAAAGACCT
This sequence comes from Physeter macrocephalus, assembly GCF_002837175.3. Classification (NCBI taxonomy): domain Eukaryota; kingdom Metazoa; phylum Chordata; class Mammalia; order Artiodactyla; family Physeteridae; genus Physeter; species Physeter macrocephalus. The sequence goes on along the minus strand of NC_041233.1, from coordinate 123,064,074 downwards.
TCTGAGCTGTATAATTTTTGGCTGTGGGAGCTGTCCTGTGAGTTCTGGGATGTTGAGCAGCACCCCTGGCCTCTACCCACTAGCATTTACTCATGCGTGACAACCCAAAATGTCTCCGGATGTAGCCACCTCTCCTCTGGGGTTGGGGGATTGGGGAAAAATTGCCCCAGCTAAAAATTATTTCTCAAGTGGCACCAGTAGATTGCAAGGAGAACCAAAACAACAAAAACAACAACAAATGATCACCAAGACTTGCCCAGTGATGGAATTATGACAAACTAAAGAATAGGCTTTCATTGTGTAGTATCTTCAGGCTAATTTTGGATGCTTTTGTGCAGAGCGGACTCGATTCCTCCATCCTTTCGTGGTATTTGGCCCAAGGCCCCAAGATGCCTTTACCAAAAGTGTGTTTAATGTCGAGTTTGGTTAATATATTCCCCCAGATCTGCCCCTCTGTGTGTCTGCATCAAGAGTGTGTAACTACTTAGATTATACAATGTGAAAAAACAGAATCCTCACTATTTCAGTCGGCTCCAGGGTAACAACTCACAATGAACCGAAACTAATTTTACTGATAATAGTGAGACTTTGCTACCAGAATATGTAGTAAATATTAGGAAACTATCTATTTTACAGTAATAATTCAAAATTAAGTTCAAGAAATTTAATCATCATGACTGTTTACCACCAGAAT
>NC_041233.1:123061622-123062863 GCF_002837175.3 Physeter macrocephalus | reverse complement strand
ATGGTCAAGTGCGGAGGGGCACTTACAACACCTGTGATGGCCACATATGCTTCAGAGGCCCCATGGGCTGAGCCAAGGCTTCCTCAGGGCCGAACACCTGCTCAACTATGCCATCTGGCCAATCCCGCTCCCTCTCTGCCCTGTCACAGAGGTTGACACCTAATGTGCACCCTGCTTGCCAGAATCCATCTTAATATTCACTTCCAGAGAAACTGACTTGTGACGGGGGGAAAGCAGTGATGAGAGGGATTTGGGAGCTAGACAGCTCCGTAGTTGACAATAACACGGACCCCTCCACGGGCTAGGTGGAGCACCCATAGTGTCTGAAATAGGTGAAGCTCCAGGTGTGCAAACTCTCACAGGTGACAGGGAAGTATTTGCTAGTCGCCATCGAAACAAGCAGAGGAGCTTCCCGGTAGAAAAAAGCAGAAAAAGCTGAACCCCCCCAAAGACCCATTCTTTTGATAAAAGATATTTTCACATATTGAGGTATGGGGAAGTCGTCTGGCTTATACAGGAGTTAACTTGAATGTTACGCATAATAAAACAGCTTGCGTGGCTTATCAAACATACACTGTGCTTCTGCTTTTTTAAATTTTTATTTATTTATTTATTTATTTCCAGTACGCTGGCCCCTCTCTGCCGTAGACTCTTCTGTTGCGGAGCACTGTCTCCGGACGCGCAGGCTCAGCGGCCATGGCTCACGACCCCAGCCGATCCGCAGCATGCGGGATCTTCCTGGACCGCGGCATAAACCCATGTCCCCAGCATCGGCAGGCAGACTCTCAACCCCTGCGCCTCCAGGGAAGCCCCTGTGCTTCTGCTTTAATTATTAAAGAAAAGAGTGCATTGACCAGAAGTAACAAATGTCCATGTTAAAAATAAAGATGAAATACCTCCCTTCCTGGGACGCCAATGCTGAGGCTCCTTCAGTAATAAGCCTCACTTCCCAGGTGCCAAGGCCAAGCTGACTCGCTGTGTATGGGCTGATCTGTTTTTTGTTTGTTTGTTTTGTTTTTGTTTCTGTTTTTTTTCCCCTGAAACCTAAAAGGAATGTATCCCTGACTTGCTTAATGTTCTTTGTTCTGACAATATATAAAACTGTACTGAAAACCATGCTTCCCTGGGACAGTTTCTCAGAGCTATCTGAGGGGTTGTCTTCCAGGCTATAGTTCACAATTTGGCTCAAATAAGACGCTTTTCTATTCCTATTATAGACTGTTTATTGATTATTTACATCA
>NC_041233.1:123056487-123061041 GCF_002837175.3 Physeter macrocephalus | reverse complement strand
GTGGAAAACCTGCTATTAAGGGTATTAAGAACAAGTAGAACCATTCCCAGGCATTGAACCACGGCTTCATCCAATCGTGCCTAAGAAGGAACCAGGTAAAGAGTGGGACTCCATGAACAGATGGAAACCTTTACAGTGACTGGAGAGTTACTCTATTTAGAAAAAGAGAAGGGTCTTTTTATCCAATCCTGAGGTTATTCCATACACAAAGAGGTAAAAAAGGCCCTTTTTCCACACCAGCAGGTGGATAAAGGAGCCATCAAATTTGTACTCAGAGGAGTTGATATCACGTGTCTAAGCTTAGCTTCTCCAGGAGCTAAGCTTTGCTCCGCTGCAGCAGATAGGATTGTTGCAATTGAGGCAGAAGGAAAACAGCTTGCTCTGCGTGCTGCAGTCATGAAGATGTCTGCAGATGATGCTGAGTAAGTCAACTCAGCAACTGGCATTGAAACATATATTATTTAAAAGATGGGATGTGACACGTAAAAGCATAGCAATAAGGCTGAGAAGAATGGACTTGGCCTCCACATGGATGCGGTGCAATATCTGTGTTTGTTTGGGTGTGTGACAGCATGACGACAACGCCCCTTTGATTATGCTGAGTAAATTCAATACATACCGAAAAGAGAACCCAACAAACAAGTGTTGCCACCTTGCTTGGAAACAGTGCAGACGAGCTGCCCCTGTGTCCTCTCCTGGCCATCAGGCTATAACTCTCCCGAAAGAGCTTCATGACCCAGCCAGTGTGCTGGCGGGGCTGCGAGAATTCTCAGTGTGTCAGCTGAGGTGCCCTCATGTGAGCGTCTGGACAGGACCGAGAGGGGAAGAGTCAAGTGTCGGGGCGTTGAACTGGCTGGGGGCTTCTCTCTCGGCATCCCTGCTAAGTCAGAGCCCCTCTCAGCCATTCATGGTGGAGAAGAGAGACGAGGAGACGCATCAGCCCCTACACACGGACAGGCAGCTCCCGGCTCCTGCGGACTTCCAAAGCCTCATGCTATGAACTGACTTGTAATAACTTTGTTTTTGTCATCAATGTGCTAGATATTTTTAGTAGGAGTAATCTGAAAACGGGTTATTACCACCCATTTCAGTAATGGAATTAGCTGCGCTAGAGACAGACTACAGTTTAACCTAAAGTTTACAATGAAGTTTTTGCCTCAAAGTTTTAAGGAATTCAAGACGAGACTAGAATAAGACAAAACACCACAGAAACTGCTTGGTGAATGGGCTTTATATTCACTTTAAAGAACATTATCTCTGAAAACTTAGAAACGTTTAATTATGCATATTGTTATTAGCATGAATGTGAGAGATAGAAACGAAATATGAAGCTGGATATACTTATAGCAGTATTATGTGGCTCTTCGGAAAACTTTCTGCAGTGTTCTCAAATAACAGTGGAAAACCCCAAAACAGGAAATGGTAACACCTCAAAGTCATGCTGTTACCTGACAAAAGCAAGCTGCAAGGCAACACAGAGTATTTAAGACAAGTAAAAATTAAGCTATATTATCTGTGAGTAAATAAAAATATATTTGATTTTTTTGTTTATGTTGGAAGAATATATACAAATGAACCATGGATAGCTTGATACGGGTGAACGAGAAATTGTGTTTTTACTCTGAATTATCCAGTTTTGTCTGTGGCTGTGTGTACTTGAAACTCAGGATGAACTTGAACAAGAGTGTACACTGTATTTAAAAACGCGCACACACGCACAACATTACATGTGATTACATAGAAATGTCTTGTCATACAGCCTAGAGTCAAGTCAAATAGTAAGTTACGTGGAAGAGAATGGGTCTTTATTTAAGGATTAAAGAGAGAACACACTCAAAGCCCAAATAGGATTGTTGCAATTGAGGCAGAAGGAAAACAGCTTGCTCTGCGTGCTGCAGTCATGAAGATGTCTGCAGATGATGCTGAGTAAGTCAACTCAACAACTGGCATTGAAACATATATTATTTAAAAGATGGGATGTGACACGTAAAAGCATATCAATAAGCCTGAGAAGAATGGACTTGGGCTCCACATGGATGCGGTGCAATATCTGTGTTGGTTTGGGTGTGTGACAGCATGACGACAACGCCCCTGTGATTATGCTGAGTAAATTCAATACATGCCGAAAAGAGAGCCCAACAAACAAGTGTTGCCACCTTGCTTGGAAACAGTGCAGACGAGCTGCCCCTGTGTCCTCTCCTGGCCATCAGGCTATAACTCTCCCGAAAGAGCTTCATGACCCAGCCAGTGTGCTGGCGGGGCTGCGAGAATTCTCAGTGTGTCAGCTGAGGTGCCCTCATGTGAGCGTCTGGACAGGACCGAGAGGGGAAGAGTCAAGTGTCGGGGCGTTGAACTGGCTGGGGGCTTCTCTCTCGGCATCCCTGCTAAGTCAGAGCCCTTCTCAGCCCTTCATGGTGGAGAAGAGAGACAAGGAGACGCCTCAGCCCCTACACACGGACAGGCAGCTCCCGGCTCCTGCGGACTTCCAAAGCCTCATGCTATGAACTGACTTGTAATAACTTTGTTTTTGTCATCAATGTGCTAGATATTTTTAGTAGGAGTAATCTGAAAACGGGTTATTACCACCCATTTCAGTAATGGAATTAGCTGCGCTAGAGACAGACTACAGTTTAACCTAAAGTTTACAATGAAGTTTTTGCCTCAAAGTTTTAAGGAATTCAAGACGAGACTAGAATAAGACAAAACACCACAGAAACTGCTTGGTGAATGGGCTTTATATTCACTTTAAAGAACATTATCTCTGAAAATTTAGAAACGTTTAATTGTGCATATTGTTATTAGCATGAAGGTGAGAGATAGAAACGAAATATGAACCTGGATATGCTTATAGCAGTATTATGTGGCTCTTTGGAAAACTTTCTGCAGTGTTCTCAAATAACAGTGGAAAACCCCAAAACAGGAAATGGTGACACCTCAAAGTCATGCTGTTACCTGACAAAAGCAAGCTGCAAGGCAACACAGAGTATTTAAGACAAGTAAAAATTAAGCTATATTATCTGTGAGTAAATAAAAATATATTTGATTTTTTTGTTTATGTTGGAAGAATATATACAAATGAACCATGGATAGCTTGATACGGGTGAACGAGAAATTGTGTTTTTACTCTGAATTATCCAGTTTTGTCTGTGGCTGTGTGTACTTGAAACTCAGGATGAACTTGAACAAGAGTGTACACTGTATTTAAAAACGCGCACACACGCACAACATTACATGTGATTACATAGAAATGTCTTGTCATACAGCCTAGAGTCAAGTCAAATAGTAAGTTACGTGGAAGAGAATGGGTCTTTATTTAAGGATTAAAGAGAGAACACACTCAAAGCCCAAATAATGAAACCCTCACTGCACAGTAGTCACTAGAATATTCCTTGAGCACTCGTTGGGTTTAAGTCAGCCAGGAAATCAGTTATTTGTCTAAAATAAGTGAGAATTTATGCCAGGTTCCTAGGAAACACATGTTTTAATTACCTTGGCTGCCAGTATCCCTCCGGGAAAGAAAATGTACATTTTATTCTCTTGGACAGTAGGTGGCACCTTCAGTCAGTTTAAAAAACAGTTCACTGGTTTGGTTTGTTTTTGTTTTTAACCACTTTACCACACTTGGGCAGGAATCTAAATAGTTTGGTGCATAAATGCATTAAGTCCTGGCCACTGTCACGAGAGAATAATTTGAGAAGAGCACAAAGCTATTTAAATAGATCTGTATGAAGTATTTACAAATAACCACAGGAAGAGACTTTGCCTCTCTGTAGATCGAGATTCTCCAATAATGAAATGCGTTTAGGGTTTTGTGTCATAAATATTCTTTGCCACTTTAATTTCTGGTATTGACAAGTCTGCCTGTGACCAGCGCTAAACTAGTTTTTCCTTTGACCTCACTGAAGCTATGTTCTGCTCCAGTGCCCAAGGATCCCTACAGACTAGGAAGAGTGACAAAATATTCTGATAGGGTAAATTCAGGTCCTTTAATTTTATTTGAATACAAACCTGTGCACAAACACATTTTACACCTGACTTCAGGGAGGACACAGGCTCCCTGGGCTCCCTAAGCCCCTCAGATTATGATCTGCTGACCTGGGAGTGAAAGAACATAAAGGCACCCCTACCACCCTCCCCATTCAGATCTCTGGTCCCACGTCAGCCAAACCCGTGGGAAAGCAGGTGGACGCTCAGCACACGTACTGTCCCAACTGCATGGCGGTCAGACGTGTTATACAAAGCAGATCCGCCGCACGGCACCTCTGCTTCCTACAACCTCCTGGCCCTGAAGGAGATTTCGAAATAGCACAGAGGAGAACATCAACTCAGCAGACCAGTCTCGAAGCACAAGGGAGTGGAGAAAGAGGAAGCACAAATTAGCCCAGGGAATGACTGACTTCTGACGGTTTTGTTCATAACAGATGGGGGCGAAGCCTTCCTGCTCCCTGATGATGGCACCTCTGTATCTGCAGGCACTTTCTCTTTGCAACTTCTTGTCAGAAGGCCGATCTCTTCTGTCATCCATAGATCGTCTTCTCCCGCTGTCACCCCAGT
>NC_041233.1:123053222-123054114 GCF_002837175.3 Physeter macrocephalus | reverse complement strand
GAGGTGGGATGAATTTGGAGATTGGGATTGACATATATACACTACTATGTATAAAATAGATAACTAATGAGAACCTGCTGTATATAGCACAGGGAACTCTACTCAATGCACTGTGGAGACCTAAATGGAAAGGAATCCAAAAAAGAGGGGATATATGCACACATATAGCTGATTCACTTCGTGGTACAGCAGAAACTAACACAACATTGTAAAGCAACTATACCCCGATTTTAAAAATCCTATCTTATTAAAATACTAATTAATAATATATGAATTGTTGAATGCTAAAGGACATTTTCAGAAATTATGAGATTTCTCAATAGTTAATGAAAAGCCACTGAAAATCCTTAAAAATATAACAGTTCAAAGGACAAGAATCATTAAAAAGGCACAAAACAACTGACTTCTGCTTTTAAGATACAGAAAACATATGTATAAATCTCATCAATTAAGAAGCAACTAAAGGGCTTCCCTGGTGGCACAGTGGTTGAGAGTGCCCCGGTCCAGGAAGATCCCACATGCCGCGGAGCGGCTGGGCCAGTGAACCATGCCCGCTGAGCCTGCGCGTCCGGAGCCTGTGCTCCGCAACGGGAGAGGCCACAACAGTGAGAGGCCCGCATAAAGAAAAAAAAAAAAAAAAAAAGCAACTAAAATTTAAAATAAACATATTTAAAAGTAATATAGAGAATAAGTTGAAAAAAAATCAAGTTTACAAAATACCATTTAAAAAGACCAAATAAAAGAGAAAATTCCATGTTTCTGTAGAAAACCAAATATTATAGAGTGATCTACCTTTCTCGATTTTAATTCTAATAAAATTCCAATCAAAATCCTAGTATGTTGTTAAGAAAGTGATTAAGGTTTAGCTGAAAGTCAAGCTAGAATTTTTTTT
>NC_041233.1:123051349-123053028 GCF_002837175.3 Physeter macrocephalus | reverse complement strand
ATAAAATCTTCTCCTGAAATTATCTAACTCTCTGAAGAGCTGTCCTGCCAGTTTCCCCAGAGCACGGAGTGCCGCATTTCTGCTCTCCACCCTGAACTCCTTTCATGGGCTGTTGAAGGTCAGCGGCTACAGCAGCTGCACCAGCACATGATTTAATCCTCGTCGAGGTAAATGACAAGTGCCAATTGGTAGCTGACACTAGCGTTACCCTAAATGTAGATTCTAGGTTGAGAGCCTATATGATAAAAGTATTACAATCAATAGAAGCCATTATGGACCACACAATAAGTGGTGATGAAACCCTGGGTAGTTAGTTTTCTTTAAAAAGTATTTACATCTTCACTCAAAACCATACATAAAAATAAATTTGATATAAATTTAAACAGGGTTTTATTAAAAAAAAAATATATATATATGGTTCCTAGATGGGAAAATCTCAAACATATAAAGGATAGAAGAAAAATTACATAAAAATGGGAAACTTCAAGAGGTTAATATTTGTATAAGTTAATATTTTTTCAATTAAAACATTAATACAAATTGATTTAAACACAAAGAATAAAACAGATCTAAAACACACACACGAATGATGTGCACAGAAATTTCCTTTGATTAAATAAAAATACCAACATAAAACTTTGATCTCAAAAGTGAAAAATAATACAATCCTTTCAACCTTTCGGAAAACTTTCAAAACATGGCACCATTAAATCAAAAGTGGTGAACAGCCACATACATAAATTCGTACATTTCTAGAAAGCAGTTTTTAAAGATGTGTTAATCAACCTCTTGTAATTCCACCCTTAGAATTCTACTACTAACAGGGGGAAAAATGATATGGCGACGTGTTTTTACATAGAAAAGGTATTCAAATAGTTTACTTTTAAGATGGAAAAATTGTGAAGAGCCCTAAATCTAGACTCTAAATAGCAAGGAAATGTTTAAACTATATTGCCCATGTTCCTGACATAACATTATTCAGACATTATCATAATGTCTATGAAGATATTTAAATACAGGTCAATAAATGCATCATAGCAGCTACCATTTACATTACGTGTTACCTATGTTGAACCATTAACATTGGGAAGTTATTTTAAATCCTTAGAGCAGGTCTGGAAGGTGGATTGTGTCATCTGCAAATCAGATGCCCAACCTTGCATTCTTTCAATGCTTTGTTCCTAAAATTATATATTACATTACATTATATATATGCGGAGAGAGCGAGAAATCAACAATATTTACATGTGAGTTTATTAGGAGTGTAAACATATAAAAATGTTACTAGCTCTTTCTTTGCGATAGAGATGTGCATGATTCTTATTTTCTTGGTACTTTATAAATTTTGACAACACATTCCTCACATAATCAGGGTAAAAACCAATTTTAAAACGCTGAAAATTCCAAAATGTAGATGAAAATTTCTGGGATATTATTTTTAATTAGGTAAAGATTTATTGATATTTCTTGGAGTACATTTATTTTAGAGTTGTTTAATCAAGTAAGTTGAAGATGTTGTTAAGACAGTGTGGGGCTCCACCACAAGAAAAGTTGAAAAACTGGCTTTAACCATCTCAGAGAGTCAGGGCCATTACTTCTTTAAATCTATAGTTAGACAGCATGGACTATGGTGTCTATGGAAGTATTAAACATCCTTTATGGATTTTCATATTTCAAAA
>NC_041233.1:123048991-123051339 GCF_002837175.3 Physeter macrocephalus | reverse complement strand
CCAGCACATGATTTAATCCTCGTCGAGGTAAATGACAAGTGCCAATTGGTAGCTGACACTAACATTACCCTAAATGTAGATTCTAGGTTGAGAGCCTATATGATAAAAGTATTACAATCAATAGAAGCCATTATGGACCACACAATAAGTGGTGATGAAACCCTGGGTAGTTAGTTTTCTTTAAAAAGTATTTACATCTTCACTCATAGGCTTTAAACCTTAGTACTCCTTTTTTCCATAATGTGTTATATTAATTATTTTAAAATAATTGTTAAAGTCCTGTTACTTCAATTCCTTCAACTGCAGTTGGTGATCCTTAGGGATCTCCAGATTTAAGGTCATATATGCTCTTTCATAGCCATCTTGGAGAAAGATATTAATACATTGTCAGAGTTGCAATAAGGTATTGCTCTAACATGCCTGACATACAGGGAACAATTTGAACATATTCTGAATCTCACTTGTGTTCACATGTAATTTTGTCCAGAGAAACAGTTGGCAAATGAATGCACAGCTGCACTCAGAGGAACCTAGCCAGGTGGAAAAGCACAAAACACACACTTGCACACACCTCAAACAGCTACCCCACTCACATCAGACGTTACAGATTTTTATGGGATTTCAAATCACCCTTCTCTCACTTCTTCACAATCACCCACAAGCTGCAACCCTTCTGCCACCCAGATTAACCAGCAAACTGCAGGCCCTTTTCAAGATAAAGTACCATATTTGTTGTGGGTAAATATTTAACCATTTAGCACATATAATTACACTACCATTTTTAATAGGGTTTGTCTTAGTTTGGGCTGCTGTAACAAATATACCATAGACCGGGTGGTTTTGACAACAAACATTTATTTCTCACAGTTCTGGAGGCTGGGGAGTCCAAGATCAAGGTGGCAGCACTTGTCTGGTGAGAGCTGTTTCCTAGAGAGGTATTCTCTGGGTGAAGAGCAGAGAAAGCAAGCTCTCGGGTGTCTTTCTATAAGGGCACTAATCCCATTGATGAGAGCTCCACCCTCCTAACTTAATTACTTCCGGAAGTAACATCACATAACTTCAAACAAATATACCATAGACTGGGTGGTTTTGACAACAAACATTTATTTCTCACATTTCTGGAGGCTGGGGTGTCCAAGATCAAGGTGGCAGCACTTGTCTGGTGAGAGCTGTTTCCTAGAGAGGTATTCTCTGGGTGAAGAGCAGAGAAAGCAAGCTCTCGGGTATCTTTCTATAAGGGCACTAATCCCATTGATGAGAGCTCCACCCTCCTGACTTAATTACTTCCGGAAGTAACATCACATAACTTCCAAATAACATCACATTAGGAATTGGTCTTCAAAATATTAATTTTCAGGGGACAGAAACATTCAGTCCCTAGCAGGGTCTTATTTTTTTATGTACCAATGACAGTTTTTGAGTATTGGGGCCTAAACTCATTTCCCCACAAGCCCTGTGGTTTTGACTTTTTTGTTGTTGCTTTTCATTTTAAAATAGATTTTTTTCAGTTTTATTGTGGTATAATCAAGAAACCTTCATACTGTTTTCCATAGTGGCTGCACCAATTTACATTCCCACCTACAAGTGCACAAGGATTTCCTCTTCTCCACATCTTAGCTAACACTCATTCTTTTGTTCTTTTGAGGGTAGCCAACCTAACGGGTGTGAGGTGATATCTCACTGTGGCTTTGATTTTTATTTCCCTGAGGATTACTGATGTTAACATCTTTTCATGTATTGTTGCCCATTTGCATGTCTTCTCTGGAAAAATATCTATCCAGTACTTTTGCTCATTTTTTAACTAAAGTGTTTTTGTTTTTTTGTTTTTGTTATTTTTGTTTTGCTATTGACGTGTTTGGGTTTTTATACAATCGGCATATTAACCCCTTATTAGATATTTGCAAATACTTTCTCCCATTACACAGCGTGCCTTTTCACTTTGTTGATGCTTTTCCTTGCAGTGTAGAAAACTTTTAATTTTATGTACTCCCACCTGTTTATTTTGGCTTTTGTTTTCTTCATTTCTCGTGTCAAATCCAAAAAAAAACCAAAACATTGCCAAGACCAGTGTGAAAGAGCGAGTCTCCTATACTTTCTTGTAGGAGTTTTATAGTTCCAGATCTTAAATTTTTCTTTAATGCACTTTCAGTTGATTTTTATAAGTGGGACAAAATACGGATCCAGTTGTATACATTTGCATGTGGCTGCCAGTTTCTCAAACACAATTTATTGAAGAGACTATCCTTTCTCCATTGAGTATTCTTGGTCCTGTAGTCTGACATTAGTGGACTGTACATGCAGGGGTTTATTTTAGAGGTCTGCATTCTGTTCCATTGGTCTGTGTGTCT
>NC_041233.1:123047044-123048493 GCF_002837175.3 Physeter macrocephalus | reverse complement strand
ATGAAGTGTTTATGGGGATTCTGACTAATGGGAAATTCTAAGAAGGATAATTTTAAGTGTTTAGATATGATTTTACTTAATTGTAGCTGTTTCTTCCCTACAAAATTATTTTCGAGGTTGAATACAGGAGTGTGCCTGTGTTTATTTTCCTCCTGGGGTTTGAAACCTCTGCCTGTCACCCTGTTGCTCCCACTTTTTCCTTTACTATTGTTCTGCCACTACCCTGCCCTGTCGCCTCCCCTAGGCAGAGACACTGTTAGTAACGGAGTTCCACCAGCAATTTGCCAGCGAGTCTAATGAAAAGCACCCACAGGCTGATGATTTTCAGCTGGGTCCTGAACTATGATTTAATGTGTTTTGTCTGGAAAAACTCTCATAAAACATGAACACTGTTAGGGTGTGGGTGGGTGATCATAGAAAACAGTGAAAACTCTGTGTTGGGGGGGTGGCAGAGACATCCATTTGGCTCCCAACAGCCTGGCCCACTTCTCTCCTAGAGCAACTGAACACTCCATATTGAAATGGGCGCAGGGCTGCCCGAGACTACAGTCGTTCCCAGCCTCCTGTGCAGCTGGGTTGTTTGTGAGACTAAGCTCTCCGTCCAAGATGGAAGGAAAGAAATTTGTGCAACTTCTAGGATATTGCCTACATGGAAGAGGCGGGCCTTACTTTCTCCTTCTCTCTCTGTCCTACTTCACGAATGTAAACACTGAAACTGTAGTTCCATCCTGCCCCACATCCACCTCGGAGGAGGCCAACTCCCCTAGGATGAGAGAGCAACAGGGATGACAGAGAAGCTTCCTGAAGTAGCCTTGTGAGAGCAACCCCGGACTGCCTGCCTGCAGATCAGAATGTGAGAGAGATGCAAACATCTATTTGGCATAATTACGTGGGGTGGGGGGGGGCGGTGTGTTGCAGCAACCGAACTCTAACCAATACAGGAATCCTGGAAGGGGCTCCTCTCTGCACTTGCCATGGGTCAGGCTGCTCCAAGGACCACAGCTGTCTGATACTTTCAGCTCTCCCTTTCATGAGGGGATGGGGGGAAAGCCAAGCTCAGCAACAATCCAGCATCCTCTCCAGGCGCTTCACTGGAAATCTAATGGGTGAAGATGGATGCTCCCAACACAAGGAATCTGGAGCTAATATTTTTCGGGGATACGGTCTTCTTCTTTCCACCATAGCGTGCACCCAGGTATCTCCTAAACACATAGCGTGTTTTGAAACGTGCTGTGCTGTTTCCCTGCTCATACGTGCAGATTCTAAGTAAATAACTCAGGGCACAGACCATCACACCATCTTACCATCAAGCTGTTGTAGCTTGAATGTTGCTGGAAAGATGAGTTTAGAACTAAGTCCTCTGCTAAAGCAATACATTCAAGAGCTTAATTTGGAAAACCAAAAAATTCCAATTGTGTCATCCACGCACAAAGCGGGACTCAACTCAAG
>NC_041233.1:123045615-123046862 GCF_002837175.3 Physeter macrocephalus | reverse complement strand
TCCAGCTTTATGGACCCACAATTTTATGTTGAAAAACAGCCTAATATATAATAAAATATTAAAGTTATTGAGAACATTGTAAAAAGTTTCATAGTTCATTTGTTCTTTATTTGTTCATGCTTAATTATCTACAGACTGCCTTTTCTTTCGGAGCTGCTTTAAAATATAGTTTATAGGGAATTTGAGGTAAAGTAAGGCCTACGGATCACTAGACGACTGTCAGTGAAAAGATAGTTGGTTACGTGCAGCTCCCAAGAGGAGGGGACAGGCCGCACATTTGTCAGCAGGCAGAGGCAGCGAGGGGAATTCGGGACAAGTGCTTTTTCTGTGATTCCCCAGGAAGGAACAGTGAGGAGGTGAGCAGATTCAGGACTGAGTAGCCTGTAGGATGTCGGGGACTGTCCCTGGTGTCTGGGTGATGAGGGAAGGGAGACAGTGACCCCGAGCTTGAGAGCCACGGAGGAGGTGGATGGTGCGGGCTCTGGATGGATTGGTTTGTATTTGAAAAGCAGGCCTGGGAGCAGGTCTGAATCCAGGAAGGCGGGAGAGGAGGGACCCAGAGGCCGAGGCAAGGGGACCCGGGCCTGGCACAGGGTTGTCTAGAACAAGTCGTGCCCAGCATGTGCACGTGAGGAGATGTTAAATCATCAGGTTTACAGAACCTGGAAACTTGGTCCACACTAGGGCGCAGCTTAAATGTCACCTTCTCAGAGACACGTCCCCTGCCTGTGCATCTGCAGTGTCAGCCTCCCCGGCCCACGTGTCCCAGCCAACACCCACCTCATTCCTGCTCAGCACCCAGGGCCAGCCCTGTCAGCAACCACTGTGGCTGCCCCACACGGTTAATTTGGAAAACCAAAAAATTCCAGTTGTGTCATCCACGCACAAAGCGGGACTCAACTCAAGCGTTGGCCTGAGCTCCCCATTTAAGTGCAGGTGTATCGGACTTCCCAGGTGTCTGGTCTTGTCCATGGAACTTCTCCTGCCACACCAGCCCCTCCCCCGCCCCGCTCTCCAGCTTCCCCTGAGGCCAGCTCTTCACTGCACAGCGCGGACACTTCTACACGCTGTTCTGCTTACTATCTGTCCCCCTTCGCAGCGTCAGCTCCAAGGGAGCAGCAGCAGGGTTGTTTCTTTTTAAATTGTTCTTCTTTTTGTATGTTTTATTCTCTGTGCTGCCTACAGCGCAGGTCAGTGGGGAGCCCGAGGTAGAGACTCCATAAGCACTGAATGAGCAGCTCCTATCA
>NC_041233.1:123042364-123045595 GCF_002837175.3 Physeter macrocephalus | reverse complement strand
CTTTTCTTTCGGAGCTGCTTTAAAATATAGTTTATTAATAGGGAATTTGAGGTAAAGTAAGGCCTACGGATCACTAGACTACTGTCACTGAAAGGATAGTTGGTTACTTGCAGCTCCCAAGAGGAGGGGACAGGCCGCACATTGGTCAGCAGGCAGAGGCAGCGAGGGGAATTCGGGACAAGTGCTTTTTCTGTGATTCCCCAGGAAGGAACAGTGAGGAGGTGAGCAGATTCAGGATTGAGTAGCCTGTAGGATGTCGGGGGCTGTCCCTGGTGTCTGGGTGATGAGGGAAGGGAGACAGTGACCCCGAGCTTGAGAGCCACGGAGGAGGTGGATGGTGAGGGCTCTGGATGGATTGGTTTGTATTTGAAAAGCAGGCCTACAGAGAGGCTGCAGCAGGCCCCTCACAGGGCTGGCTGGGGGTCACCTGTGCTGTGGGCCAGAGTGTGCACGTGACCTCGGCATGTGGCTTGGTTTCCTCGCTGCAGAGCCTGGGTTTCCAGGGACCACAGTGTATGAGGAGCATTCTGAGTAAGGAAAGGGGCAGTGGCCAGATCTCTTATAAGGCCGGGTCAGGACTGGCCCAAAGTCACCTCTGCAATTCTCTACGGGTCAAAGCAGACCCAGGCCAGTCCAGATGTAGGAGTTTGGAGAAACAGACCGCTTGCCTCCTCGGGAAGGGGTGCCTTGTTGTGTATAAGGAAGGAAGGAATTGAAGGTGGTTGCCCTTTTAGATAAACCACCAGGAAGATTCTCTGATGAATGCTACAACTGAATGGAGCTTATAGTTTATTTTAAGGTTATATTTTGCTTTAAGAGATTGTCCTAGAATCAGTCGGGTTTATTACTGCTATGTAACGAACTATTACACAGCGTAGTGGTTTGAAATATAGTTTATTATTATCTCTGCTAGTTCTGTGGGCTGTCTGTGCTTATTTGCGTGCTTCTTGCTTAGAGATCCTCGTGCTGCTACAGTTGGAGGGCGGCTGGGGCGGCGTCACAGAGAGGCTGCAGCAGGCCCCTCACAGGGCTGGCTGGGGGTCACCTGTGCTGTGGGCCAGAGTGTGCACGTGACCTCGGCATGTGGCTTGGTTTCCTCGCTGCAGAGCCTGGGTTTCCAGGGACCACAGTGTATGAGGAGCATTCTGAGTAAGGAAAGGGGCAGTGGCCAGATCTCTTATAAGGCCGGGTCAGGACTGGCCCAAAGTCACCTCTGCAATTATCTACGGGTCAAAGCAGTCCCAGGCCAGTCCAGATGTAGGAGTTTGGAGAAACAGACCAATTGCCTCCCCGGGGAGGGGTGCCTTGTTGTGTATAAGGAAGGAAGGAATTGAAGGTGGTTGCCCTTTTAGATAAACCACCACGAAGATTCTCTGATGAATGCTACAACTGGGCAACAGGTGTCAGGACCCAATACAGTCTCACTGCGCTCTCGGAGTATAGAAGGTGAAGCACATGAAAAAAGATAATTCCAGAACCTTTCCTGAAGGAGGAAATGGTGTGGGACTTGTCCTCAATATAAACACTGAGAAACTTGGCAAAACACATAAAACAACTTGTTTTTGGTCATTGGACAATAGGAAGCAGAGGAGAATGACGCTGGTAGAGACCATGCAGGGACAAGATTGCTGTTTCCTTGGCGCTGTGTTCCTAAGGGCCGTGCGAGTCTAAGCAGGATCTGAGCTCTGTCTAATACACAAGAGCATCTCTGTGGCGTTCAGAGTGAGGGGACGGGTGGGTAGGAGTTAGCACAATCAAGGCTCAGCCTTGCAGGGTCAATAATCTGAGACCACAGAAAGATAGGAGGTTCACAGCAGTCCCAGAAGACACCCACAGGAGGTGTCTATATCCACGCATGAGGAACATGGACTTGTCACACGAGGTTTGGGTCCCTGGATGAGCCCCTGCCCATAACACCTAGAGGGGTCTCATTTGCTGAATGAAGATGCAGAAACTCTCTTGGAGATGCAGGAAGTGAGGAATGGGTGGGGCTTGGATGGGCTGAGGGTGGAGGAAATGGTTTTTATAATTTCTAGAGAGGCAAATGAGGTCTTTCTGGGCTGGAAATGCTGCTACTTCCGCCCAGCCTCCATCAAGTCGAAGATATTTTTCGGGGGTGAACATGGAGTTTCTTACATCAATGGGAGGAGAGATTGGGAGGATGTGAAATGCCCCTGAGACACATGGACGTGACACCCACCCATGTGACCTCAGCTCTGGGAAGTAGCAGCATAGCATATTTAGGGCTGTCCCTAAATCAGGACAACAGCTGCTTTCCCGGGGTCTAATTTTCCATCTTTACAATAAAAATGAGAAATTTCCAGAAGAACAAGATACCAAGACCTTCAACAGATTGTCCTTCTGACCCCTTCTTTCTCGATCTAGGGCAATGCTCTATGACCTCCAGCTATCCGCCCTATCCATTCATTGCTCACTCACCAAGCACATGGCACATATTCACTGAGGCCCTACTGTGTGCCTGTCCTGGTCCAGACACCAGAGCACAACAGTGGGTGAAACAGGTGGAGGGAGATCCCCATTCACATGCAGATGACAGACTCATGGGGAAAACAGAATAAAAAATAGAGGTAGACAATATCAGGAGGTGATATGTACCATAAAGAAAAGTAAAGTAAACTTCTGAAAATTCCTGAAGAAGTTTAGGGAGCAAACATGTAGAGGACAAAGTGTTCTAGGCTGAGAGAATAGCAAGTGCAAAGGCCCTGAAGTCAGCATGGGCTGCATGTTTGAGAGTCTTAGTTTTTAGCTGGAATACCTGTCTTGTGCTGAGTCTGTTTTGCTTTCCTTTGTAAGCCTTGATTTCATTTTCCTAGCTCATTAGCTTGAGTTTGATCACACCAATCTGGTAAATTCAATTCCAGTGATCAGCAAATTCTACTCCAGAGTTTCAAAGTGGAAATATGTGAATTTGGGCCCAGCACTCTTTTGGTAACTCGCAGGCTGTGGACCCATGATGACTCCAGTTAATAAACTTCCTCAGTGTCCTCAGGCCCCCTCTGCTCCACTTCCTCCCCATCTCATCTGCGTCAAATCTCTGATCCTAACCCTCTGTCACACCTTCATTTCCTATGTGTAGCTCACGTGTCATCTCTGCCCCAAATTCCCCCAGGCTTCTCAAAGTCCTAGGTCCCAAACTAAGTTCATCCCTTGTCTCCACTTGTTGAATCCCTATCAGTGAGGGAACCCCTTGATGGCCCCACCCTCAGGCTC
>NC_041233.1:123040177-123041774 GCF_002837175.3 Physeter macrocephalus | reverse complement strand
TACTAATCCAAATTGAGAAAATTATACCTTGAGGGGCAGGCATCCTCCTGTGGTGTCTGAGTCCAAACAGGACGATATAAGAACACAGGATATTGAGGAGGAATTGGCTTGGGCCCCCCGGGCAGCAGCAAGTAGGGAAACAGAAGCAAAGGGGAGAAGTTTCCACCCCGTCCACACCGTGACACACCTGTCCCTCCTTGTACTGAACTAGCCTGATTGTGATTACCTGGAGGTGCACGTGTCTCCTGGCAGATGGCGTGGCCTTAGGGGACAGCATTAGAAGTCACTAGACTTCAGTTCTAAGCCCTGTGCCTGACCTAGGACAAGTCTTCGGTGCCTTGGATCCCCTGTTTTTAATCTTAAGGAATGTGATAGCGAGGCTGCGTACATGAGCGTCCAGAGATGGTGGCGGCCGGGTGCCTGGCGTTGGTCACTGGAGAATGCTGCCGCCCTGTTAGTGCTGCGCCTGGCATCCCAGCCTGGAACACGGCTGTGTGTGTGGAATATCCAGATGGAGCCATGAAGGCATCAGGTAGACACTGTCAGTCGGTGTCAGGGCAGCATTGAATTACAGAAGACTGGGCTTTCCTCCAGTCACTTCCAGCTGCTCAGTCCCTGTTACCACTGACCACATACCCTGACTGAAAACAATCTCCTGGGAACTCAGAGTCACAGCCTGGAGGCCTGGTCACCAGATGGATGAGGGTGTGTCAGGAGCAGTTTACCCACAGGAGCCTGGGGCCACAGGGCTCTGACATGGGCTGGGGTGTCGAGCTGGCATGGCAGGGCTGCACAGCATGGGGTATTGGGTGCGTGGTCTGGGCTGCCATCATCCAGGTCCGCATCACCATGAAGTCAACTGCCAGCCTCTGAGCTTAGAAGCTGAGCAGTGTTGAGGCTGGTTAGTATTTGATGGTGAGACCGACTGGGATACCCGGTGCTGTAGGCTTTGACACTTGTCTCTCTTTTCATCTCTCTCTCCATTTGCCACTGCTCCCCCCTCCCTTTGCACAAGTGGTCACCTCTTTGACCACTGGGTGGTGACACAAATTGGTGGAGTCTTGGAAAGTTTGTCTGGAGAGTTCTGAGAAAGGGCAGCACGGCTGGGCTGGAGTCCTCTGTGCTTGCTGGCAGTCTGGGCTGGTGGGGCAGTTTGGGGCCCTGGAACTGTCTCCATAAAATGATTATAATAGCAATTTTGATACTCTACTTTCCACATTTAAAAAAATGGTAGCGTGTGTGTGTGTGTGTGTGTGTGTGTGTGTGTGTATTTTTTTCTTTTTGCCGCACTGCACAGCTTGTAAGATTTTAGTTCCCCCACCAGGGATCGAACCTGGGCCCTTGAAAGAGAGAGTGGTGGAGTCCTAACCACTAGAGCACCAGGGAATTTCCTGTGTGTGTATCTTAGGACTTACAAAGGAAAGTTCTGAGGCCAAAGAGAGGAATTAATCACATGATAAAACATGGATAAGCCTCAAATACATGACACTGTATAAGAAGCCAGACATAAAGGCCACAGTTGTACAAATCCATGTACTTGAAATATACAGAAAAAGCAAATCCGCAGGGATGAAAAGCACACATTTAGTTGCCTATG
>NC_041233.1:123038172-123040108 GCF_002837175.3 Physeter macrocephalus | reverse complement strand
ATAAAATATTCTGGATCAGATAGTGATGATGGTTGCACAACTTTGTAAACAGACAATAAATCACTAAACTGTAGAGTGTTCAAAAGAATTGTATTGTATATGATTTCTATCTCATCTTAAAACCGGCGATTAATAAGTAACACGTTTTTGAAAAATAATGGAGACACATATTATCTCATTGCTTGATTTGGTTCCCACTCTAAACTCTGTACACATGAACAAAGACCCCCACTCCCAAAATGAGAACAAGCACTAGTTACTCAGAGCTTGTCTATAGAGCACCGGAGTCAGCCACGGCCAGTCACATTTGACTGCGACTCAGGTCAGGCATAGAGGTGGGGACGCCTTCTGGTGGAAAACAAGGGATCCATGTCCTGCTCACAGCTTGTGAAGTGGGGAAGCTGGAGGCAGACTGACAGGAGGATGGGCGTCCCACATGATTGCTTAGGGGAACATATTGATATTTGTCTTTCCCCCATTTGGTTCTAAATGGAAAGGATGACAAATGAGGAAGCTGGGAGTCACTGACCAAACACTGACCCTTGAGGCCTATTGTTGATGAGGTTGAGGTCTGGTTTTCCACGTTGGTTGCTGCAGTGTGTGGCACAGGGCCTTGTGGCTCGAGGGAGAGTTTCCCCGACTTCCAGGAAGATTTAGAAAATTCTGCATTCCAAACCCCGTCTTTCATCATCTTCAATCACATACTCTGTTGTATACAGAAACTTGAATCACTGTTTTCAAAATTAACTGCAAACAATGGTAATAATTACTGTAATTTTGAGTAACACCGACAATGGTAATTTTCATTACTATAAATCTCAGGATTTCTCATTTAACTAATGCCCACGTTATAGTGAATCTAGCTTGTAACAGAAAAAAAATCATTATTTTTTTCTTTTTATTCCCAGTATCACCGTAGGGCCATCTGGTCGACCTCGCCTCAGTAGCCACCTGATGAAGCGTCACTGGTGCGAACCTCACCCAAACGGACCCTTGTCGTACACCAACGAAAGAGCACCGCCGCCACCTTGACACTCCGGCTCGAGCCAGTCCACCATCCGTCCCATTTCTCGACACGGGGCAAATAGAAGAGGGGAGGCCGGGCGCTCTCCGCGTAGACGTAGCTCGACTTGCAGGAAATCTGGTGTGCGGAGCCCCGTGGCCGCTTCGCGGGGAACCTGGAGAAATGCAAGTGGCCTCTGGGGAGCAGCATCACCGGCACAACGACACTGGGCCGGACCGGGGCCCCAAGGCGGGGAGGACGCACCGCCGGACGGCCTCTGGAAGGGGGCGTCACGACTCCGTGGAAAGGAGGACAGGGAGGCCCGGGGTCGCCCTCTCATGGTCTCCTTGTTTCGTCCACACGGGTCGATCCCCACTACGGGGAGAAACGTAAATATTTGGGGGTTAGGACGATCGGGATCCACAGTGGGGACCGGTGAAAACTGGGCGATGTCTGTGTACAACTATGTTGTTCCCAACCTCCAGACGAGCTGGAAAATATGAGAAAGTACGACCACCGGGACACACGGAGGACGACGCCGGGCACGGACCGCTCTCCTTTTCACACACAACAGCCCGGGTTGTCCCCGCGGCCCGAGGGGCACCACGGCGTGCTGGTCGACCCATCCAGTATGCGCAAACCTGCGCAGAGTTCAGCGCCAGCCTCAAAAGCTATAGACCTGCTCGGCCAATCTCCGGCGGCAACATGAACCGCCCACGCCCCGACGCCACCGGAACAGTCGCCGCCAGCCTCGCCGGCCTCCCGGAACTCTGCCTCTCGCCCGGACGCTGAATCTCAGCCCTCGGGAAGGTCACTGAAGCTCCGGATGGAAGGGACGGTCTCAAAGCGGCCGCCACTTGGCGCCCGGCAAGCGGCGGGATTGCCGGCCGGCGAGGGTACAGCGCGGGCCACCCAAACGCCCGATTTCGTCCC
>NC_041233.1:123036754-123037348 GCF_002837175.3 Physeter macrocephalus | reverse complement strand
TCCAATATTTCAGAATTTGAACTGTTATGAGGATTGAAAGGTAAATAATACTATGTCCTTACCTTCATAGAATTGACTTCCTAATACAGTAAATTAAATTACCCTGCAAAATAAAACTGATATTAAAAATTAAATGTAAATAAGGGTTTACACATTGTATAATTCCAAAATTTTGCTACTAGTAGACAAAGAAAAGTTAGCACTTTATAAAATAAAGTTGACATTTAAAACATTGTCAATTCCAGATCCTTGATTAGGCTGTGTGTTTTAAGAAAGGCTGGATTATTAAAAATACTGTCTAAAATTATGAACTTTTTGTAAAATTGCTCTGCAGGATTTATGAAGAGTAAAGCTAGATTCCTTTTCTTAAGAACCAGGTTTCCTGTTTACTGTATCATGAAATAACTATTTTTAAAATTAATTGTTTGGGTTCAAAAGTAAACTTTTGAAAATCAATAATGGTTTTTATTAGAATAGAAAATCTGCTGCACATGTCCGTTAAAATTCCATTTATCTGCCATTTTATTTGAACATCCATGGTGCACCATTTTCAAGAATACTGTACAAGAGGATCTCTATTTTAATCATTATTTT
>NC_041233.1:123033886-123035516 GCF_002837175.3 Physeter macrocephalus | reverse complement strand
AGGGTTCCCTTTTCTCCACACCCTCTCCAGCATTTATTGTTTGTAAATTTTTTGATAATGGCTATTCTGACTGGCGTGAGGTGATACCTCATTGTAGTTTTGATTTGCATTTCTCTAATAATTAGTGATGTTGAGCATCTTTTCATGTGCCTCTTGGCCATCTGTATGTCTTCCTTTGTTGAAATGTCTATTTAGGTCTTTGACCCATTTTTTAATTACATTGTTTCTTTTTTTGATATTGAGCTCCATGAGCTTTTTGTATATTTTGGAGTTTAATCCTTTGTCTGTTGCTTCATTTGCAAATATTTTCTCCCATTCTGAGGATTGTTTTTTTCTCTTGTTTATGGCTTCCTTTGGTGTGCAAAAGTTTTAAGTTTAATTAAGTCCCATTTGTATATTTTTGTTGTTATTTCTGTTACTCTATGAGGTGGGTCAAAAAAGATCTTGCTGTGGTTTATGTCAGAGTGTTTTCCTCTAAAAGTTTTGTACTGTTTGGTCTTACATTTAAGTCTTTAAACGATTTGGAGTTTATTTTTGTGTATGTTGTTAGGGAGTGTTCTAATTTCATTCTTTTACATGTAGCTGTCCAGTTTCCCCAGCACCAATTATTGAAGAGGCTGTCTTTTCCCCATTGCATGTTCTTGCCTCCTTTGTCGTAAATTAGGTGCCCATATGTATGTGGGTTTATCTCTGGGCTTTCGATCCTGTACCATTGATCTATATTTCTTTTTTTGTGAAAGTACCATACTTTCTTGATTACTGTAGCTTGTGGTATAGTTTGAGATCAGGGAGCCTGATTCCTCCATCTCCGTTTTAACTTCTCAAGATTGCTTTGGCTATTCGGGGTCTTTTGTGTTTCTATACAAATTGCAAGAATATTTGTTCTAATTCTGTGAAGGACGCCATTGGTAGTTTGATGAGGATTGCATTGAATCTGTACATTGCTTTGAGTAGTATAGTCATTTTCACAATATTGATTCTTCCAAACCAAGAATATGGTATATTTCTACATCTGCTTATGTCATCTTTGATTTCTTTCATCAGTGTTTCATAGTTTTTTGAGTACAAGTCTTTCACCTTCTTAGGCAGGTTCATTTCCAGGTCATTTATTATTTTTGTTGCCATGGTAAATGGGAGTGTTGCCTTAATTTCTCTTTCTGATTTTTCATTGTTGTTGTATAGGAATGCCAGTGATTTCTGTGCATTAATTTTGTATCCTGCAACCTTACCAAATAAAATGATCAGTTCTACAAGTTTTCTGGTGACATCTTTAGGATTTTCTATGTGTAGTATCATGTCATAGGCAAATAGTGACAATTTTACTTCTTCTTTTCCAATTTGGATTCCTTTTATTTCTTTTTATTCTCTGATTGCCGTGGCTAGGATTTCCAAAACTATGTCGAATAAAAGTGGAGAGAGTGGACATCCTTGTCTTCTTCCTGATCCTAGTGGAAATGCTTTCAGTTTTTCACCATTGAGTATGAGGCTTGTGGTTGGTTTGTCATATATGGCCTTTATTATGTTGAGGTAGGTTCCCTCTATGCTCATTTTTTCTGGAGAGTTTTTATCATAAATCAGTGTTGAATTATGTCAAAAGCTTTTTCTGCATCGATTGAGATGATCATATGGT
>NC_041233.1:123021440-123033823 GCF_002837175.3 Physeter macrocephalus | reverse complement strand
TCTTCTCTAAATGTTTGATAGAATTCGCCTGTGAAGCCAGCTGGTCTATAACTGTTTTTTGTTGGAAGATTTTTAATTACAGTTTCAATTTCATTACTTGTGATACATCTGTTTATATTTTCTAATTCTTCCTGGTTCACTCTTGGAAAATTGTACCTTTACAAGAATTTGTACATTTCTTCATGGTTTTCCATGTTATTGGCATATAATTGTTTGTAGTAGTCTGTTATAATCCTTTGTATTTCTGCAGTGGCAGTTGTGATTTCCCCTTTTTCATTTCTAATTTTATTGATTTGCATCCTTTCTCTTTTTTTCTTGATGAGTCTGGCTAAGGGGTTATCAACTTTGTTTATCTTCTCAAAAACCAGCTATTAGTTTTATTGATCTTTGCTATTGTTTTCTTCATTTCTATTTCATTTATTTCTGCTCTGATATTTATGATTTCTTTCCTTCTACTCATTTTGGGTTTTCTTTGTTCTTTTTTCTCTATCTGTTTTAAGTGTACCGTTCGATTTTTTATTTGAGATTTTTCTTGTTTCTTGAGGTGAGATTGAATGGCTATAAATTTCCCTCCCAGAACTGATTTTGTTGCGTCCCATAGGTTTTGGGTCAGCATGTTTTCATTGTCATTTTTTTCTATGTATTTTTAACTTTCTTGTTTGATTTCTTCAGTGATCTCTTGGTTATTTAGTAGTGCACTGTTTAGCCTCAATGTATGTGTGCTCCTGACAGTTTTTTTCTTGTAATTGAATTCAAATCTCATAGCATTGTGGTCAGAAAAGATGCTTAATACGATTTCAATTTTTGTAAATTTTCGGAGGCTTGATTTGTGACCCAAGATGCGATGTATCCTGGAGAATGTTCTGTGTGCACTTGAGAAGTGTATTCTTTCACTTTTGGGTGGCCTTTTCTATCAATATTAATTAGGTCTATGAAGACTATTGTGTCATTTAAAGCTTGTGTTTCCTTATTTATCTTCTGTTTGCATGATCAGTCCATTGGTGTAAGTGAGGTGTTACAGTCCCCTACTATTATTATGTTACTATCGATTTCTCCGTTCATGGTTGTTAACATTTATTTCATGTATTGAGGTGCTCCTATGTTGGGTGCATAAACATTTATAATTGTTATATCTTCTTCTTGGATTGATCCTTTGATCATTGTATGGTGTCCCTCCTTCTCTCATATAATACTACTGTTCATGGCATCCCACTCTTTTACTTGGTTCCCTCTTAGACACAATTGGATGAAGCCATGCTTCAAAGCTTGGGAATGGTTCTACTTGTTCTTAATACCCTTAAGAGTAGGTTTTCCACTGGATGTAGCTGAACACATTTTCTTTTCTTCTTTCTACCAATTTCTCCGCGGGGTTGGTAGCTAAAATGGAGGAAGTTGAGCAGGAAGAAGAGATGAAGCACTCATTCTCGTTGCAAGAACAGAATGGAGGGGCGGCATCTGGTCTCTCGAGGGACGGTTGACCATTTCTGCAGGCTCACAGGGGTCAGAAGAGTGTGGGCTTCAACACTCAGGGGCATCCTCCTGAATTCCACTATCACGTTAGGGACCCTCTCACAGCCCTAACCTCCCACGGACTAGCAGACCTCTGGTGGGTGGCTGACTAACGTCCTCTGGGACTTGGAGCCTGGCTACATTAACTAATAAATTGTTGATGAAAATAATCAATAAACAATCTATAATAGGAATATAAAAGCGTCTTATTTGAGCCAAACTGTGGACTATAGCCTGGAAGACAGCCCCTCAAATAGCTCTGAGAAACTGTCCCAGGGAAACATGGTTTTCATTACAGTTTTATATATTGTCAGAACAAAGAATATTAAACAAGTCGGGGCTATATTCCTTTAAGATTTCAGGGAAGAAAAACAGAAAAAAAAAAAAAAAAAAAAAAAAAAACAGATCAGCCCATACACAGCGAGTCAGCATGGTCTTGTCACCTGGGAAGTGAGGCTTATTACTGAAGGAGCTTCAGCATTGGCATCCCAGGAAAGGAGGCATTTCAGCTTTATTTTTACCATGGACATTTTTTACTTCTAGTAAATGCACTCTTTTCTTTAATAATTAAAGCAGAAACACAGGGTCTTCCCTGGTGGCGCAGGGGTTGAGAGTCTTCCTGCCGATGCTGGGGACACGGGTTTGTGCCCTCGTCCATGAGGATCCTGCATGCCGCGGATCAGCTGGGCCCGTGAGCCATGGCCGCTGAGCCTGTGCATCCGGAGCCTGTGCTCCACAATGGGAGAGGCCACGGCAGTGAGGGGACCGGAAAACCGCAAAAAAAATAAAAAATAAAAAAAGCAGAAGCACAGGGTATGTTTGATAGGCCACGCAGGCTGTTTTAGTATGCGTAACATTCAATTTAACTCCTGTATAAGCCAGATAACTTCCCCATACCTCAATATGTGAAAATATCTTTTATGAAAATCCTGGTTCTGGGTGGGGGGTTCAGCTTTTTTACTTTCTTTCTACCGGGAAGCTCCTCTGCTTTTTTCGATGGTGACTAGCAATTACTACCTTGTCACCTGTGAGAGTTTGCACACCTGAAACATCACCTATTTCAGACACTATGGGTGCTCCACCTAGCCCGTGGAGGGGTCCTTGTTATTGCCAACTACAGAGCTGTCTATCTCCCAAATCCCTCTCATCACTGCTTTTCCCCCGTCACAAGTCAGTTTCTCTGGAAGCGAACATTAGGATGGATTTTGGCAAGCAGGGTACACATTAGGTGTCAACCTCTGTGGCAGGGCAGAGAGGGAGAAGGATTGGCCAGATGGCATAGTTGAGCAGGTGTCCGGCCCTGAGGAAGGCTTGGCTCAGCCCATGGGGCGTCTAAAGGATATGTGGCCATCACAGGTGTTGTAAGTGCCCCTCCGCACTTGACCATTGGGTGTGGCAGCCCTGAGAGGGACCCATGCATGGGTGAGGCTGCCTGAGGGGATCTTGGCTGGAAGTTGCCTGTTGATGGCACTCCAGCAGCTGGGCAGTGAGTGTTTTCTGGGACAGAGGTGTGGGTGGCACATCCGTGTGCACTCTAAGTGGTGCCCCATGTTTTAGTGATGAGTAGGTGGGGAACAAGTTAGAGATACTGGTCTTGTCATCTTCACCCTGCTGCACCACCTAACATGCTACACTACCTGATTCTGGTGGTAAACAGTCATGATGATTAAATTTCTTTAACTTCATTTTGAATTATTACTGTAAAATAGATAGTTTCCTAATATTTACTACATATTCTGGTAGCAAAGTCTCACTATTATCAGTAAAATTAGTTTCGGTTCATTGTGAGTTGTTACCTTGGAGGCGACTGAAATAGTGAGGATTCTGTTTTCTCACATTGTATAAGCTAAGTAGATACATGCTGTTGATGCAGACACACAGAGGGGCAGATCTGGGGGAATATATTAACCAAGCTCGACATTTAACACAATTTAAGTAAAGGCACCTTGGGGCCTTGGGCCAAATACCACTAAGGGATGGAGGAATCGAGTCCGCTCTGCACAAAAGCATCCAAAAATAGCCTGAAGATACTACACAATGAAAGCCTATTCTTTAGTTTGTCATAATTCCATCACTGGGCAAGTCTTGGTGATCATTTGTTGTTGTTGTTTTGGTTCTCCTTGCAATCTACTGGTGCCACTTGAGAAATAATTTTCAGCTGGGGCAATTTTTCCCCAATCCCCCATCTCCAGAGGACAGGTGGCTACACCCGGAGACATTTTGGGTTGTCACGCCTGAGGAGATGCTAGTGGGTAGAGGCGAGGGGGGCTGCTCAACATCCCAGAACTCACAGGACAGCTGCAACAGCAAAATAATTTTCTGTCTCAGAATGCCTTTAATCCCCAGGTTGAGAAATCTTGCCCCAGGCAAGAGCAAAGGGCTTAAACTGCACACAATGTGCATTCTGCAGTTTTTGAGCAGACTCTTGGGTTAAAACTTTATACAAAAAGTGAATACTCTTGTTGAGGTGAGTGTCACTGTGACAAGTCTTGTTGAAAGTCACCCCCACGTGATACAGTACGTCTCATGAGTTTTTAGTGTAGTTGAGCTTTAACAGCCTGACAGAAACCTGGAACAACTTTGGTCTTTCCCACTTGGTCTATACCAACCTCTAGGAGGAGAAGCTAAAAAGGTCATATTATCAGGGGGAAAAGAACATGCCGATGAAACAAGCTGTGCGAGCTTTAGCGCCCTCCACACGCAGTGAGGTCTCTGGAGCTCAGCTGCAGTCACAAGCTTTGTGAATCAGCTTAGGAGTATATGCTTGTGCAGTTTAGCCTCCTTGTCCCCAGTAAATGTTCATGCAATGCCTGCTACATGCTACACACGGAAATGTCACCGCCCAGTCTCAAGCAACACCGCTGTAAGCCTGGACACTCAGGACTTGGTATAGCTGCTATAACAGACACCAGAAGCAGCCTCAGTTGAGAAGAGCACAGAGCACAGACTAGTGACTGCAAGGACTTAATTTGTAAACCTTGCGGCTACAACTGTCCTGCTCACGTGTGAAGCCGAAGAAGTGCCTCATGAATGGCTGATATGCTTACACTGAGTTTACCAAGAAAAGCTGCCCCTCTAGGGGGCTGAGAGACCAGCCCAAACAATGACAGCTAATAAATTTCCCAGTGACCAATCTTTGCAAATCTGAGTAGAAGTTAGAAACCTCTAAAGCTTTAGTAAAATGAGTGTATGAGAATAAGCTCAATGAATTTCGGAGTATATTTAGTCATGCCAATCTTATCAGAGGAGTTACTATCTTATTGTATTTTTGGGCTATATCTTAAACCAAGGCACAGCCTGTGCTTAGGTGGCAAGACTTAGCAACCTCCAATCGGTGCTAGCATGCACACCCGGGGAAAGTCCTAGGTGACTTTAGTTGTACTACACACCAGACCACCTGGCGGGGGGAGGCTAACAACAGGGAAAGTCACCAATGACAGCAGGTACCCAGTTATCTCAGCTCTGAAAGGAGGAAGATGGGGCAAGGACAGCTCGCTGGCTGCAGGGAAGGTGCTTATGACTGGCTGTGGGCCCCAGCCTGGCTGATAACAGGGCTGAGAGCAGGAGCCGGAGAAGAAATACCTGGACGAGGCTTCCTCCACCCCCACTCCAGACAGGGCGCACGGGGCGGGCGACGGTGTTTGCATCCACTCCCCGACTAAGTGTGTGCGGTTCTATCTGGTCTTGAGAACACACCTCATTCTTCACTGTCATTGCAGGTTGGGTCTTCTCTGCCTGCTTCCCTCTCACATTTCACTTTTCCCTGAAGTCTTCATTTTTTCAGGCAAACAGTGTGGCTCAGTGGGCAGAGTTGAGCACCCAGGAGGCAAATCCTGACTCGCAGGTGTAATATATATTCATATTAATAGCTTATTTATATTTATTAATTTAATTTATTTTCATAAAAGAATACTACATAAATATATTGACATATAATGTAAATAAAACATTAAATATGATATATTATTATTATTTTAATATAATAATATTTATTAATATATCAATAATATTTTTTCATATTAATCATACATAGGCTGATTTAGTTAGTGACATCCTTGGCAAGAAGAAAAGTGAACACTATAGAAATCAAAAGAACTGAGAACTTTGAAGATCTTTGAGAGAACTCCATGCCCACGATGTAAATGTAGAGAAGTACATGAAGAACTCCTCGCCAGGGCTGCTCACAGACCTTTTCTAGGCCCCCTGTTTACTGGGTCAAGACTGAATCAGGACGTCCCAGATGTCTGGATAAAAGCAGGAGCCTAGGGGCCAGGACCCAACCCCCCTGGACAATGCCTGCCCTTCTTTCACCACATTGCAGTGGCCCAGCCCACCCACGCATCACCTCCTCACTTACACTCTTGTGAACAAACGTTAGCACTTCTCCTACACAATGAAGTGTGCGTGTTGCAGAAGAACTGGCACCTACCAAATAGTGACAAACATCTTAAAACTACGGAGAGAGGGAGAAGGAGATATAGATGGACAAATAGGTAAGCATGCCACAGTTTTAGACTATAATGTAAAAATTATGAAAATAGAAAGTTCTCAGGAGGTTAGGGAGGAGTTTCCTGGAACATCGTCTGCCCTTCCCCTGTTGCCAGAAGTAAGAGTGTTTATAAATGGATGTTAGATTTGAGAGAGCTTGGTGAACTGATTCAGCTCCTACACATGCAGAAACTGTTTGTTGACAAACATTCTCCAGTAGGTTCAGCTTCTACTAGAATGTGCCCTAAATGCCGAGCCACTAAGCAGGCCAGGAGCCTCGCTGTCCCATTACACCCTCTGCTTCTGCCCACCAGGGTCATGGGCCCACAGGGTGCAGAATGGATTGGACTCTAGTCCACTCGTCCCCTCCTACTATTCCCCACTCACAGGCTCAGAGAAACCAAGCTACTTGCCCTGATTTAAAGAGGAAGGAGATCCAGCAACAGTGCCAGAAGATGCACATGGGAGGAGCTCCTGCCCTCCCAGAGGACCGTGGACTCATCATGTAGGGTTGGGCGGAACATGGTGGCTGGAAGAGACTCAGGATCTGACACCTATGGGACTTCGTCTGCTGACCAGACTCAGGAAGTCTGTGGGCTGTGCGAGCTGAGGAACGGGGGGGACTTGGATGGACTGGAGGTAGAGGGCAGGGTTTTCCCTGTTGTAAAGCACAGGCTGTGGTCTTTCTGGGCTAGAAATATTGACAGCTCAGCACCTAATGGAGGGTGTTAGTTGGAGGTATCCTGGTAGTAGAGTTTCTTAGGGACGTGAGAGGAGATTCTGGAAGGAGGCAAAACAACTCAGAGAGCCTTGAACCACACACCCAGCCTTCTAACCCCAGCGGTGGAAGGTAGTAATTTCTTATATTTAAAGCTGTCCCAGGTCAGGACAGCCTATTTCCCAGGGCCTGAACAGTGAGGAATACAGGTGGGTGTTGCCAACAATGAGCAATGTCCCTGAGCAGAGGAGAGATGAGGGTTCCCGAGCAGCCAGAACACAGGCTATTGAGTCCACAAAACAGTCATGAAGGGGGTGAGGCAGACATCATGCTGGAACTCACAGCAATCTTTGCCCTTGAATAAGGCCCCCACAGGGGAGTGAAGTGTTGGAAGAGGGAAGGGAAGATGGAGGACTGTTCAGGGCAGGCACACAGGAGAGCGTGCATGGAACACGTTGCACATCTTTTTTCCTTAGAGGATTTTTATTCAGAAAGTAATGACAGGTCCATGAAGCAGCCCTGAAATACGGATGGTCTAGAAAGTCATTTCTTTTTTTCTTGTCAAGCTTTACCTCTTCCGGGTGGAAAGAGAAAAAGAGAAAGGAAGGAAGGAAGGAAGAAAAGAATGACAAGAGATGTCCTCTAGTGTTCACTGGTTCTCCTCCATAGGGGCCTGGTCGGGACCTCAGAAGAATACGCCCCCAGGAGACCAGCACTGTACCTCATGGGGCCCCTGGGTGACTGCAGGTCCCAGGGTACTGCTTCGTTGTCCCAAGCACAATAACTTACCTGGGGACAGCTGCCTTGTTCACTAGAGTCTCTCCGTGTCCGGAGTTCTTTTTGCTACAATGAGGGGCACTAATAGTGGGGTCATGATATGGTTGGAAGACGTTGGGGTTTCCAAGGAAGGGCAGCATGGCTGGGTTTGTGTCCTGTGGACCTACTGGCAGCTCCAGGTGAGTGCGGTAAGTTGGGGCCAGACAGGGAAGCGGTACTTAATGCTAGTCAACAGTAGCCTTTAAATGGTTAAAATGGAAAATATATGTTTTACAAAAAAACACAAAACAACAACAACAACAAAAACTGGTGACAGGTGAATGTACGTAAAATCTTATGCCTTAAGAAGAAAAATTCTTAGGCCAAACGAAGGAGTACATTACTTTTACATTCTAAAACATGAGCCTCACAGCATGATATTACTATAAGAAGCCAGAGATAAAGGGCACATATTGTGTGATTCCAGTCACATGAAATATTGAAAAGAGGCATATCCGTAAAGACAGAAAGCAGATTTGTGGTGGCAACGGCCGGAGCATAGGTGGAATACAGGAGACTATTGGGGATGGGGTTTCTTTTTGAGGTGATGACATGTTCTGGTATTAGTGCTGATGGTTGCACAATTTTGTGAAGAGACTATAAATCATTAAATTGTACACTTTTCAAAGGATGAATTTTATGGTATGTGAATTATGTCTCAACTTAGAAAAATAGTGATTAATAAATGTGATTTTTAAAATAACATGGGAAAAATTATCATGAGTTTTATTTGCTTCCTGCCATACTAAGCTCTGTAGATATGAAAAAAGACACCCACCCCCCAAATGAGAACAAGCACTATTTACTCAGAACTTGTGTATAGAACATGGGAGTCTGCCACCACCACTCACATCAGGCTGAGACCCAGGGCACACATAAGAGTGGGGACACTTTCTGGTGGCAAAAAAAGGAAGGCATGTCCTGCCCAGAGCTTCTGATGTGGGAGGCTGGAGACAAGCTGATAGGAAGAGGGGCGTCCTAAGTGATTACTTAGGGGAACATATTTGGCTTTCCCAGCATTTGGTTCTACATGGAAGGGACTGAAAATGACGAAGCTGTGAGTCACTGACCAAGTCCCGATCCTTGGGGCCTATTGCTGTAGAAGTTGGAGTCTGGTTTTCCAGATTGGTTGTTGCAGGGTGTGGGGCAGGACTTTGTGGCTGGAGGGAGAGGTTCCCAGACTTCCAGGTGGATTTAGAAAATTTTGCATCCCCAAACCCTCCTTCATCATCTTCAATCAATCAGATACTCGGTGGATAGAGAAACTCGAATGAATGTTTTTAAAATTAACTGCAAACAGAATTGGAAAGGACTAATGTACAATATAATGACATATTAAAAGGCAAATATCAGCAGAAGAATCTAACAGAATTTTATAAATTCCTTCGAAGTAATGAATATGCTCAATTAAAGTCATACACTCATGAACTGCAGTATTTGGTAGTACATATCTGTGTGAAAAGAATTTTCAAATATGAAATATATAAACCATGCAAAATCTACTTATAAGTCAGGATTAACAACTGAAATTTTGATGATAGGAATCTGTAATAAGCTAAATGGCATCCCCCTTGCAAAAGAATTCCATTTTTCTCATTAGCAGACTTGTATCACAAAAAATTGTATTAAAAATATTTTAAATTTCGTAAATCAACATTTTGTGAAAAAAATCTGAAAATGATAGTAATTATTACAGTAATGTCGATTTACTGTAAACATTAGGATTTCTCATTTCACTAATGTTCACATTGTAGAGAATCTCACAACAAAAAAAAATTTAATTCGTTGAATTTTTTAATTGCCCCAATACCGAAATCCGGCCATCTGGTGGACCTTGTCGCTGCAGACGCTAAATGACATGCAATTGGGGTGAATCTCAACAGGAAGGATCCAGATCGCACGCCGGCGAAGGCGAACGCCATGTCCCTGACACCCGGCCTCGACTCAGGCCACCATCGGTCCCGTTTCTCGCCCGGGGGGGTCCTCCCTTCTGCGCGTGCGTCTGTAGGCTGTTCCCTGTCTGCAGAGCTTCTTCAGAGAAGCTAACGACGACCGCGCCCATCCAGGACCGCGGCCAGGTTCGTGTCTCCTCCCAACAATCACCGGCTGCCCTGGGCGGTCCCTGTTTCCCAAACAGAAACGAATACGAGCTACGACCACCGAAGACTAGGAGGAACTGCCGCCCCTCCACGAGCACCCTCACTACTTGCAATAGACAGTCCGCGTTGAGGGGAGGTGAACATGTATGAAACGCAAGCGCCCCGCTGACGAAGCGACCAGGGAGTGCGGACGGGAGCTCCCCGCGTAGACGCCAGTTCAATCTGCCGGGTGGGTCCCTTCTGTTGACCCGCATACAGTGCCACTTCCTCGGGGCAAGATCCGCTCTCGTGACCGCCTCGCGTGGAAGCCAGAGAAACTGAAGTGGCCCACGGTGAGCAGCCCGACCGCCTCGACTGCATCGTGATGGACCCGGCCCCCATGCCGGCGAGCACGCAACTAAGGATTGTGACACACGGAGGACGACATCGGGCCCGGATATCGTCTCCTGGTCACGGGTAGCAGGACGGCAGGTCTCCGCGGGCCAAGGGGCATCAGGGAGTACTGGTCGACCTGCGCAGACCTCCCACCAGCCCCTTGAGGGAGCTCAGCCCCGGCCCCACAACACACTACTCTCCATATTCAATCTCCGGTGAGAGAAGGACGCGCCCACCACTCCGCACGACCGAGATGGTCGTCGCCAGCGTCGCCGGCTTCCGGAACTCTGCTCCCCGCCTGGCGGGCGAGTCACATCCCTCGCGAAGGTCGCCAAAGCTCAGAAGGGAAGGGACAATATAAAAGCGGTCGCCAGGTGGCTCCCGACAACGGGATCGACCGTCAGCGGGATGGATTCTGATCGCTGGCCGTCGAGGGATCAGCTCCGACCACCCAAACGCTCGAGTTCGTCTCGGGGCGTCCGCCTCGGAGCGGGCTGCCTGTTCGGCTCGGCACGGCACGACGCGACCCCAGCAGCGGACGGCGCTGAGAAGATTGGGGCAGGAGGCTGCCGCGAAGGAGATGCGCTCCTCACGCTAGTGTGGAGAATTCTGCAGTCAGAACCCTGACTCTGAAGACTTGGTTTCCCTTAGGGCCCAGCCTCTTACCCCCTTAGCAGGAGACCTTAGCAATTCACTTGGCTGCTCCAATTATCTCTGCCCACCCTACACCTGTGCAGCTCTTCTCTCCATGAACCTAGAGCTGCTTTCCCAAGGAAAGACATCCCCATGCCATTGCAGGTAAGAGCCAAGGAGACAACTGGACATTTGCATCTGGACCTATTAGAGAAATTTTATGTACCCAACGCAGGAAGATACAAGACGGAGAGGGTCTTATAACTTTAGCAACACATGCCCATGGCTTTCATGGAACAGTGACGCACACTTGGCAGGTCCAGGGATGTCAGGAAGAAGAAAGGCACACACACGCACGCACACAAGCACACACACACACACATCCCCGGCTCTAATCGGAACACTTACCAGGGCTGGCAATGGTGGGGTCAGAAAGCCCATTTTTGCCCCTTTTGAGTTCCCTGGGCTAGAACCCCAACTCATTCAGGCAGATCCTGGTTGTTTTACTGATGCTACTGTGGCGGAGTGAGGTCGTGGAGCTCCCCAGACTGTCGTTTGCTGTCCAGTGCTCTACATTTTGTCTGTATACTATGCCCCTTCTCCTCCATACACAGTCATAATGAATAAAATAAGAATCTGCAGGCATTGCATTCAACTTGCTAATTTGAATGTAGGTTAAGAACACAAATGAAAAGGGTTATGTGAATAACTTTTTTAAGGAACTTACATTTATCTTTTTGAAGATATGAAAATGTTTATGAGTAGTCTGTAAAAAGATAATCTTTTTAAAATTAGGAAAAATAAATGATTCTTTATTGCTATCTCTCACCAAACCCCCACTCACCCCAGCATCTATGACAGAGGACTCACCTGATGAAACTTCTGTTCCCAACCGGCCTAGAGATTTCTGCTCTGAGTCATTCTCTATGCTCTGTGTTCACCGCACTCCTAAGTCCACTGCAGCCAGTAACATGATGAAGGAGGGCACTGAGCCCAAGGGACGACCTTTACAAAAAGAGAAGGAAAAAACCTCTCCCGTCTTCTGTGAGGTCACAGCCTTAATGGAGGCTGGAACAAGTGAAAATAAATGTTGGGAAAGAGAGTGTTTCTATATTCAGCTGGGAGTGACCCCTCCCACCTTACCCACAGGCATGCGCAGACAGAAGGCACGCTTTTTCCTCCCATGGTCAAAAACAAGGCTGCATTGGTTACTGGGCATGTAAGGAGGATATAATATCCTCATTTTGCAGAAAGCAATGCAAATTATGGGGTGTTATACTTTGATTCGACTTACTCTTCAAAGTTATTATTTTATTAATATTCAGTTCCTAGGATTACTACTAATTCCCAGGTAACACTGACCATGGTCTCCTGGAGAGTCTTGTCTCCACAGCAAGGACACCTCTCGCAAGATTCTCATTTAATAATTCTTGGCGAAAGGCACCATTTGTTCTCAAACACCCATTCCAGGCCTTTAGCACCTCAACTTCCCTGCTGCGCCCCCTACCCCCAGCCCGGTTGCCCTTGCCCTCAGTCATGTTGGTTCCTCCCCAGGTGGGAATCAGCAACATCAGAGCCTCAACCATAGCTCTGCCCACCATGGCCTTGGACATGTGGCCAGGAGATTTTCTATCAATTTACTGGAGGATGGAACAATCTGAGGACCAATGTCATTTGACATTACATGTCAAACTCTAACCTGGGCTTCAATGAAATGGTAATTGATTAAACATAGCTCATGGATA
>NC_041233.1:123015365-123018228 GCF_002837175.3 Physeter macrocephalus | reverse complement strand
ATAAAAAGTTGGCACTTCATAAAATAAAATTGACATTTAATACAGTCTCATTTCTGGCACTTTGAGAAGTTATATATTTTTAGAAAGACTGGTTAGTAAAAATATTTTACAATATTCTCAATTTTGGAAAAGCTTGTCTGCATGAATTGGGGAGAGTAAAGCTAGATTTCCTGTCTTAAGATCCAGGTTTGCTGTTCTGTATATTCCAAAATAAGTAGTTTTAAAATTGTTAGAATTCAAAAGTATATGTTTGAAAATCAGTAACGATTTTTATACGGATAAAAATTCTGCTGTACGTGCCTCTTAATATTCCTTTCATCATCCATTTTATTAAAAATTCAACCGGTTACCATTTTAAAGGATAACAGACAAGAGGTTTGCTATCTTGCTCTTTATATTGGGCTCTTAATTTCTTTCTAATTTTTTTGATAATCCAAAACAATCCAAAATAACACATTATTATTGTAAAATGCAGAATTTCCCGGTGTGTTCTGTAGTGTATATAGTCCCAATGCGATTCTATACACTATTGGTAAATTTGAATTTAAATGTATTCCTAAATACAAAATAAAAATCTAAAAATGCATTTACCTATATGTTTCATTATGCAATAATGCCCTTTTAAGAAAGAAATGGCTTACCAGATGCAAGAATACCTGGAAGTTGCATAATATGTTTTTATATTTAATAACAGAAAATACGGTAATACGTGATTTTTTTTGTTATATATTTTTATATTCTTACGTAATTACATATTCATTGCTTCATCAATGTGATTGTTTTCTAGTTTATTTTACTCTAGTGTGAATCATAGTGCATTAACTCTTGATAGCTTTCTATAAGAAAAAGTTTCTTCATGAAATTCTCCATGATCAATTAACTTTGGTAAACACTGCCATAATCAAGAGATGTTGCCAAACCAAAACTTAAAGTATATTCTTTTATGACTTTCAATGTTCTATTTTGAGGTTCAGAAATATCTAGCAGTTTTTGCAGTTGATGCTAATTCAGGTGGGTGCTAGGTTTTAGTTACACTAATTTGTGATTATTTCTTAGATGAAAATAAAAATATCTGCTTTATCTGTTTTAAAAGTATAAATCCCAGCATATGTGTTTCAAAACGTTTTTCTTCCCGCTTTTCTAGGGCAGGGGTTGGCAAACTTGTGTAAAGGACAAGAGAGTAAATATTTTAGATTCGCCATATGATGTCTGTTGTTTCTACTCAGCTCAGTCATTGTAGCCAAAAAGCAGCTACAGTAAAATGTAAATAAAGGAGTATAACTTTGTTTCAATTAAACTTTAATTATAGACATGGAAATTTGAATGCTATATAATTTTCGTGTGTTGCCAATAATCTTTTTATGAATTAATTTTAACCATTTAAAAATATAAAAATCATTCTTAGCTTGCAGTTCCTACCAGCACAAGCTGGGTTTGGAATTTGGCTTTTGGGATGTAGGATCTAATGGCCTGTTTTCTCGAGTTACAATACAAACATCCCTCCTTAGAGACAAGCATTCCAAAACGAATTGATTGTACTAACCCTGAAAATTACATTAAAAAAGAAAACCAAGTTACCAAAATCTGCCCAAGATGTGAGGGGATAAATTTCTCCCCCAGGGGTGCCCCCTCTGCTCATGTATGGTCGCCTCCTGTTGGCGTCCCCAGCCACCTGCAGTGAGTGAGACTGTCCTGTCCCTGTGCTCCCTGTCCTGTTGTGTGCAGGGGGCCAAAGAGTTCCGAGCAATAGTTCCTTCTGGGCACAGTTCCTCATCCATCAATTCACCACTAACTTCTGTGGCTCCCAGAGGAACCGAAAGCCGCCTTTCCAGCCCCACCCCTGGCTTGGAGTCCAGCCGCTAAGAGTCCAGCTGCTCTGAGGGCTAATGGCCAGCGGAGTCTGGCAGCTCTTGTGGGTTCTGTGCACCCAAAGGAGGTTGGGGCCGTGACCTGTTCTTCAGCCTCACGGACAACACCAGCGGATGACTCTGACAGTTCAAGTCACCAAACATCTTATTTTGGCTGGGGACAGAACACCTTCTACAAAACATTTATAAAAAACATTTTTTTCGCCCAGCATGGGAAATCTGGGCCCTTTCACACCAGAGACAAGGATCACAGAAGTAGCAGGCGGGGTGCAGTGAGTAGTTGACCCCCGCGTTGCTGTTCCAGTGCCGGCCCTGCGCGCAGTGTGCAGCCAGCGAAGCGGCCCAGCGCTGCGTCCTTCGGCTCTTAGGCTGCAGACCGGGAAGACGGTGGAGCCAGAATTGGAAGCTGCCCGGTGTCCCCAGACCGGCCAGGAAACCCCCGACGGCGCGTCTGGCGTCCGTGTCTCCCGGCTCCGCCTGCAGCTCGGCCGGCATGTCCGTGAAGGAGCAAGCGCGGGGCGCGCGGAGCACACGGCAGGGCTCCGGGCTGGGGCGGCGATCGCGGCTGGGCCCATCCCCGCACGAGCTCCTGCGCCACTCGCTGACGCCGCAGGGACTGGATGCGTGGCGGGAGCCCTGGAGTCGGCGAGGAGAGGAGTGGGGTGGCCTACAGGCCCAGGAGACGGTCCCGCTCCCCCGCGCTCAGGGGAAGCTGCAGTCCTTGGAGCACCACGGGCGGTACAGCGGCTCCTCGGCCCGGCAGAGGGCTTCCCGCCGGCCGGGCTCAGCCCCGCGGGGCCGGAAGCGCAAAAGCTTCCCTCCCTCGACGCACACACCCTGGCTGCGCGTCCGGCCCGGCTCTCTGCCGCCGCCGCGGGAACTTGGGGTCGGAGGAAGGAGAGAAGGGGCGCGATCCCAGCATCTATTCTGGCCCCTGGAGGCTGCCTCGTCCTCCACAGACAGGGGCCTGTCCCTGAGCTTGGCGGCGGGGCCCA
>NC_041233.1:122997733-123014134 GCF_002837175.3 Physeter macrocephalus | reverse complement strand
AATAACCCAGTGTTTTTGACAATTTTTGGCCTTCCAAAGTTCTATAATGACACTGTTATAAATCTCAATTTTATTTTATAAAGTGGCAACTTTTCTTTGTAAATTAGTGGCAAACATTCTGTAGTTACACGATTTGAAAACCCTTATGTATGTTTGATTTTTAATATCAGAAATTTTATATTGCACCGTATTTGAATATACCTGTGTTAGAATGTAGAGCTCTATGAAGATAGGGACATTGTATTATTTACAATTTGGTCCTCATAACAAGCCAAGTTCTGAAATCCTGGAAGCTTTCAATAAATATTTGTTAATAATTGAAAATTTGATAAATTAATGAATAAGGTAACTTAGACGTTCTTTCACCTGATGACACATTTATGCCATTGACTTCAGAGTCACATTTTCTCTTTAGGATCAGATGGATGCTACATGCTCTCTCCCTTGCTTGCATGTTTGTGTGTGTGCGTGTGCATGTACACAGACAGGAGCACAGACACACAAAGGTTGCAGGCAACGTCCCATGCTTTATAGACCCCTGCAATACCATGTTTTCACCCATTAGACATCAGTGGACTCTAGGGTTATAATGATTGTTTTTAGGCCAACAGAGTAAAGCATTTTATCTAACGAGGAGCCAGACCTTATCATGCAGCCCATACCCCCTCCAAATCTGAAAATGGAACTCTCCATGTCTGCAATGATTTATTTTATTTTATCTTACCTTATTTTATTTATTGAGGTATAGTTGCTTTACAATGTTGTGTTTCTGGAATGATCTTCCACCTTCTCGATCCTGACATATCTTTCTGTTCTTGGTGGGGGAAAAAAAATTTCGGCTAAAAAATTCTGATGTAGGAATAAATCCCTGCCTGACTGAATTCTTGGGATTTTCATGGCAGGGTCCACAAATTCTCCAGGACTAGGACTCTTGTGAAAAATTAAATTTATTTGTAATTCAGTTTTAATTTATGAGGGACACATTAAGTGAAAATATGAAAGGTATAGAATAATTGAAGCAACAGATTTTACAGTGTTTCGAGACAGATGGCTTCTCACCTTGTGAGTTCATCAGTGTGAATAAAAGTTAATGCTCTGCTGAAGTGTGTCCCACGTTTTCACATTAAGGGTTCACTCCAGTGTGAGTTTCTGGCGTATTTAAATGGGGGGCTCCAGCTCAACTATCTTCCACATTTATAACATATATAGGGGTTCACTTCAGGGTCAGTTTTCTCATGTCATCTAAGGTTACAGCATTGCCTGCAAGCCTTCCCACATTGGTGAGACCTACATGGTTTCACTCCAGTATAAATTAGCCTATGTTAATTCAATGATGAATAAAGGCTGAAGGCTCTTCCAAATTGATTGCAAGCATAGGGTTTCTGTCTTGTGAGAGGTCACTCATGTGGCGCGAAAGTTGGGTTCTATGTGAAATCTCCTCATATTTGTTACATTCAGGGGGCTCTTCTCCAGTGTGAAGTCTCTGCTATTGATAAGGAAAGGAAAGACAGTTAAAAGTTTGCTCACATAAAATTCATTTCTTCAGCTCTCTACACATAAATTCTAGGCTGCTCCCTCAGTGACGGTCTCCACTAACTACCCCCACACACACCATGTTACTTATATTCACATAGAGTCTCACTTTGCTGAATTCACATAGATTTTTCTATTTTGTAACCTCTCAGTGCCATCGTTTTCTGATTAAGTTTTAGGTCTTCTTTATTTTTCAAACACTATATACCTGAGCTACATTTAAGCAACTGCCCTTTTGAAACTCAAGGTACAGTTTGTCTTTGGGGCAATATGGTTCCAAATGCAAACTAATCAAAACCTCTGCTGGGCCAGTGTTTAAGTCCACTTTCAGTCAGGTGCTTGCTTGTGCTTAATTCCTCCTACTCTAAGATCATGTCTCTAATGTAGACAGTGGGGGTCATTCCCATAAACTTACTGTTGACCTTCAGATAAATGGGTTCTTCCTGAAGCTACCGTTTCTGAACATGTTGAAAATATTGATCTTTAACACAGAGAAAAGGTATGAAATGGAGGAATATACCAGTAATTGGAAACATATTATAGGATATTGACAATTAGAATATATCTTTAAGGGTAAAACCAACGAAAAATAAAATGGGTGGGATGTGGGCGAGATCAGGATGAGGAAAAGCACGGAAAGGGAGGGACTGAAACAGTGGGCGCTGCGTTGAAATTTAGCACCGGTAACAACAGAGCCATCCTTTCCTCTAAGGTCAAGGAATATGCAGAAGGTTAGATTAATAAGAGTGATACGTTCACAGAATTGTGGTACTATTGAAAGTATTTTTCTAGATTGACTTCAACAAGATGCCAGAGATATTTCACTCAAAGAAACCTGCAATTGACATTACCCCAGTTCTGGATGAAGTTCACAATCACAAGTCTTGAAAGTCACTGATTCCTAAAAACATGCTGGGCATTCTGATTCAGGCTGCCCCGGCTCCTCAAATGTCCAGAGGTGATGGTCGAGGGTGACAGTACTGAGAAAAGGCAGCAGTGTGTATCGAAAGCTGAAACACTGTATGACGTTAAGTCCAATGTTCCTCTGGGCTGACTTGGACTATGCCTTTCAGATGCATCACAGAGATGGGCACACTCTGAATACAGAGTGACTTTCATGATAAAGGAGCATCACATGTGGGGTGGTGTGAAATAACCTGCACAGTCCACAACAGAATGTTAATTCTGAGCTGACTGGCAATTAAAAAATGTGTACTTGGGAATTCATAAATATCCCTGCTCCCCACTACTTTCAGTTAAACTTACAGACTTAGCACAAGGTAGGCAATATACATGTTCCGCCACTTTTCAGCAGTGACGACAGGCAAAGTATTCCCCGATACAAACCTCACTCTTCTCATGTGGGAAATACTTTAATAACCTCTCAAGAGAGTTGAGTGATTAAATGAGCTGACATGACATGTTTGAACATAACGAAACCCGATAAATAAAAGCTACAGTTGAAGTAGTCATTAGAAAGTCAGAGATCCTTGATCCAGGTTCGGAGCAAAGGTTACCTAAACAGGGGGAAAGTGGCTGGTTTTGACAAGAATGAAAGGGAGTATTTTGTTTTGACATTTTAGAGTTTTCAAAATAGTCAATTGTATTCTGAGAAAACAGATTAAAAAGTAGGAAAAAAAAAATGCAAACTTGGCTGCAATCTGCCCTCTGGGCCGGTGCTGCTGAAGGGCTGCTTCTCTTTCTGCTGCGCCCTCAGCCCTGCACAGCCCTCTAGCCAGCACCTCTGACGCTGCACGAATTGAACTTACCTGTCCGCACACCGCCGCCCCCACCAGGCCTGAATATCTGCTCTTCCTCCTCCCTCCACTGGACTCCATTCCATGACAGAGTTCACTGCCTCGCAGACTCGCTTATGCAGCGAGTCACACCCCCGTCAAGACCATGGCTGCGGGGAGAGATATACAACCTCTCATGTGCCCTGGGAGTGAACAACCACCCCACCTGCAAATGTGAATTTCTCTATGAGAAAAGAGGAGTAATCTTGTTTCCCAGGGTCAAACTAGGAAGGCTTTGGCTACTGCTTCTCATAAGGGAAATAGTATACAAATTTGCTTATTAGGAAATAAATATCAAAGAGTTTTGAAAGGTTATTAACTCATGATATTCCAAGTTATTATTCAGTTTCCTCCCTGCCCACAAATGCTAGGAGAACCTCCAGTGCACTGACCCCACTCTCCTAATATCGTGCCAACCAGTCTTCATTTTTATTCCAAATTAATCAAATTAAGTAATTTCAACATATAATTATGAAGACCAACAATTTCCATATTCCTCTTTTCATATTTCTTTCTAGTTGATCACATCTGCTGATCAAGATTCCAGTCTTGGAGGGCTCCAAGTACCTGTTTCTTCCATGACCGAATCTAACTGAGATATTAAATCTGGTGGGGTTCACGAATCTCCCAACCTCTTTCAAATATCTCTGTCCATTGTACTATATCTGGATAATTAATTCTTATTCTATGCCTCACAAATATGTCAGACCTTCTCCATATCTTCTGATTTTTAATCATTCTCAGTACTTTCCTCACTTTCCACAAAAGGAATCACCTCTACTAGGCAGATCAATCAGATAATTTGAGGAAATTCTTCAGCTCACTGTCACAAAATCTGCAAATATTCCTCACTGTTGACTCCCAGGCCCATAGTAAGAATTGAAGAAT
The DNA here is from genome assembly GCF_002837175.3 of Physeter macrocephalus. Classification (NCBI taxonomy): domain Eukaryota; kingdom Metazoa; phylum Chordata; class Mammalia; order Artiodactyla; family Physeteridae; genus Physeter; species Physeter macrocephalus. Next base: position 123,009,917 of record NC_041233.1, on the reverse strand, counting down.
CATCTCTTCCTTGGCCAAGCCCAATTGCTCCAACTGTATTCTTTTCTCTCCTGCATCCCTGGAAACTTCATGTAATTGATTATAATTTAAGTATTATTTACCTTGGCATTAAAATACAAATGCTTTAAAACGCGAAAAATATCTCCCTTGAATCTTTGGCATCATCAAAAAACTCCAGTCTTTATGTAAAGCCACAAAAAACCCACAGCCTGATGGATTGTTCGTAGGTTAAACCCATTTATATAAAGACTGATCCTCTTGCTGCAAATTCTCTTCCCGGGACTGGCCACAATTCACAAAACAGTGAGACCTCTGACCCAAGGCATCAAGATTCCTTTTGGAGGCTTTTGGAATATTAGCAAATTAAAGGAATCACTTATACTTTCCTTACCTGTATCTAAGCGGTTAACCAGTTGAGAAGGAAAAGCTTGTGTTAGGGACGTTATTCCTTGATTAGATTTATCCTGATTGGCATCCAGATTAAAGGAGTTCTTTCTTAATGATTATAAAATATATGAGGTTATCAGATCTATTAACAGGAGCCCACAGACAATTCTATGCCTGATTCTATACAAAGAGACTAAAACTTTGAACTCAGGAGTGTGGTAGCTGCATACATAAGTAAAGACACAAACACAGTTTCCCCACACATATTGTTTCTGGTGATTACTAAAGAAAAATTTCGCCAGGAGGAATCAAAGTCATTTATTATTCAAGGAATTTTTAATCTAAAGATGGTTATTTAATTTGATTGAAGACCTTTGGTCACAGGCCATCTGAGAGTAGATTAGGGTACTGTGCACATGGAATTTCTGTTGATGTACAGTTCATATGTAATAGTCAAGAGAAACTTGCTTTATGATTCTACAGTTGACTTTTCTGAAATTAGTCCAGAGAGGAAAACAGGAAAAAAAGAAAAGAAAAAATAAGATGACTATAGATATCTTGAAATATTAGATGTTTTGCCTTTAGGTTCTGTTCAAGACAACAGGGAGAGGAGAGTTACTTAGCTAGTAATTTAAAGAAGGAATCTCTGAGGCACTGACATTTAACCTGAAAGTGAAGCAGTATAAGTGTAGCTGGAACCATGTATGTGGATATCAAGGAGGAGAAGAACAGAGACGAGAGCGCTCATTGTAGAGATAAACTCGATGCTTGGTTCTGTTGGTGTGGTTCCGGGACGTTATGTCAATGACTGAGTCCCAAATAATTAGTGGAGCCGCTCTCTGAAACTGCAGAAAAGAGGAGTAGTTTTTATTTGGGGAGGAAGTTCCTGGTTTCTGTCTGATATACATTTCATTGTAGGTGCCTGCTTCCCATGCAAGTATGGATGACACCTCAGGAATGAAATCTAGCATTCGTTTTTACGCATTATTGTCATAGCGGTAGTAGTTAAAGACTGAATAATTATAACAGTTTTCAAAGAAGGTGTATATAGTAAAAAGAGGGCTACAATGGAGTCTTGAGATGCTGAAATAGTATCGTTTGAGGAGAACCGCGCACAGTACACTGGGAGGAAGTGACTAGTTTAAAGGTAATGGGGAGTTTGCGATGTCAGATGACCTTGGAAATATAAAGTTCCTGACGGAGGTCACAGTCCAATTCTGCTTGGGTCCAAGTAAAATACTGAGAAACATTCATTGGATTTAATTACGGAGAGATATCTATAATGTTATAAAGGTTTCTGTATACGCAGGTCAATACTAACAGGGAGATCACCCGTAGTAGATCAAACTGTGGGAGGGGCGCCCAGAGATGGTCACTAATACTGCACTGCTCTTTCAGTTTATTTTGGAAGGAGGAAATATATTGGGCAGGAACTAGAGATAAATTGCTTCAGAGATTTTGTTTCAAGAATGAAAAAACTGAAAAAGATGAAAGGGAATGGACTGGGAAGAGATGGGTGTTTGCTGGTAGACAGCTTCAATTTACAATTAATAATAAAACATCCTCCAGAGAGCAGGAGAGAAGGGGATGCCTTTGAGAAAAATGGGCTTATCCAGGCGTAGAAATGACTTTCAGTTTAAACAGGAGCAGCATCGCCAATGGGTGAAGATGCAGGAAGAGGTGTTCACTTTATGACAGTAAGCTGAAACATTTCTTCAAATTATCTAGTTCATCTGCATGGTAGGAGGTGAGCACACTGTTGAAAGTGAGGGAAGGTGAGAATTTCAGGGATTCAGAAAAACAAGGGGAACATTTGAAGTGTGTGCAAAGCACGGGAGAATGATTTATGATCACGTCCTTGTAGGATGCCAGATATTTATAAAACTCATTGGGAGATACGTATGGTAGATGCAATCATAGGAAGGGGAGATTTTTTTTGTAATCTCTGATTGGGGTGTTGATCATCAGATGTGTTGAGGGGTCAGAGGGGCCTGAGAATTGTTCCAGAAAACTCAGGAGACATGGGACTGATCGGGAGGCGGGGTCAGTGCACTGGAGGATTCCTGTGTTGGGAGAACCTAAGCACGGTAGTCATTGTGTGAACAGACTGGATTGGAAGTGTTGTGATAACAGGGAGGATGCCAACCACTGATTTGGTAGGTGACATATCCAGGCCAAACTTGAATCTGGGGTCCACACCTCAACACCAGCATATTTAGGAATTTGAGATTCAGAAACAGCCTGAGCTACGTTTGAATTCTAGCTCTGTCATTTTCTAGCTGCATGAATTTCTCACATAAGCATAATTTCAGAACCTAACATGCCAGGGGGTGCGGGCAGGGCACAGCCGTGAGGGTGGGGGCTCTGAAGCACTGGGGTGGGTGCTGGAGAAAAACTCCTGGTGCATTTGATCAAGATTTATTTCAGGAAACATTGAGAGCGGTGTTCTCTCTGTGGAGTCAACACTCCCCAGCTGATCATTTTGCGGGTTTCCTGGAGTTTGGTGTAAATCTTAGGAACTGAACATTAATGAAATAACTCTGAAAAAAGTTTTTCAGGATCTCAGGATCAAAGGGTTGTGATCCACCCCTGTTCCTGACATATTATCAGTCGTTGCCTACGTAGAAGTTAATGATTAACTTTGACTTAGGTAGCACTTGACAGTTTACACATACTTTCCTATACAAAAATTATGAAATGAAGAATGTTTCTCCCCATGACATTTAGTAGGACAAAACTCCCAAGGATTTTCATTTTTTATGTGTAAATGAAAATATTACTCTCTTGCTTATATGCCGTAGCCTACACTGCCTTACTGTTGACCCTGGAGAGAGGGGCATTCACCATATCTACACATGCCTGTGGGTTAGGTGGTAGGGCTCATTCCCAGGTGAATGGTAGGGGATTCATGCCTGGCGTACCTAACAATGCTTTAAATGCCTGGATTCTCTTGGTTGCTTTTGCTTTCCTCATCTTTATCTGCTCAGTTTTTCATCTGACCCTGCATGAGGATGCAGAGGAGGACAAGTGGTGGCTGAATTCCTGACAATGAAACAGCAGGTGAGAAGATATTTATTCTTGAATTGGTCCATCTTTTGCCAAATGGTCCGGTTTCTCCTTTTGGCCTGGATCGTCTAAGTGCACCCATGAAATACTAATGCCAGTTATGTCCACCACCCTGTTAGGTAGACTGACGTGGCAATAATCTCCTTCCGTCATTCACACCCACTTGTTCCAGACTCCATTAAGGCTGTGACTTCCCAGAACAAATGGGAGAGATTTTCACTAAAAACAATAAATGCAGCCCTTAGGCTCAGTAGAGAAAAATTCCCTAATTACCATGTGAATGACTACAACGGCCTTAGGTGTGTGGTGAACACAGGTGATAGTGATGAGAGAAACAAGTTTCCAGACTGGGGGTTGGGGTGGAGCAGATGTGTCATCAGGTGAGTCCAGTGTGAGAGGTGCTGGGGTGGAGGTAGGTGCTGGGCAATAAAGAGTATGAGGAATTATTTACTATTTCTAATTTTTAAAATATTAAACTTTTTATAGACTATATTTCAAGATTTTTATATCTACCAAAGAAGATAATAAAATTTCCTTCGTAACCGTCTTCACAATAACTCAGTTAGCCTATGTGTACTTTTCTTTTTAAAGAGTTTTCAATTTATTTATTTATTCTTTATTTTTCGTTGTGTTGGGTGCTTGTTGTTGAGCTCGGGCTTTCTCTACTTGCTGCGAGCGGGGGCTACTCTTCATTGAGGTGCGCGGACTTCTCATTGCGTTGTCTTCTCTTATTGCTGAGCATGGGCTCCAGGCGCGCAGCCTCAGTAGTTGTGGCTCAGGGCCTTGGCCGATCCACGGCACGTGGGATCCTCCCAGACCAGGGATCAAACCCGCTTTTCCTGCATTAGCATGTGGACTCCCAACCACTGTGCCTCCGGGGAAGTCCCTCCCTATGTGTTCTTTACCTTTTTTCTAACTTGAAAACTGAATGTAACATATGCAATTATTTTCTTAGTTGTAACTGTGTATTGAGGAGAAAGTGTATGATAGACAGAATGAAACTTAGTGCACTGGACAGCAAATGACAGATTAGGGAGCTCCAAGCCCTCACTCCCCGCCAGTGACATCAATACAGCAACCAGAATTTGTCAGCGCAGGGGACCCAAGAAGTGGCAACAGTGATCTCTTTTCTGCTCGCACCACTCTTAGACCTGGCAGGGGTACGGATTACCTGCCGATATGTGTGTGTGCGTGTGTGTTTCTTTTTTCTTCGTGCCACAGATGGACTTGCTGATTGAGCCTGCGTGTTTTAAGAAAGCAATGGCCATGTTGCTCTCACAATACAGTGGACCCTCTGTCGCTCTTGTGTCTTTGGGAGTTGAGTGCACACAAAATTTGTATGATGGATCCAGGTGCGAACTTCCAGTTGTCCCCTTGGTTCATACCTGCTATGCAAGGGGAATGTTCTTCCCTTGGGATATCAGCTCCAAGCTTTTGGGGAGAACGGCTGCACAGGTGTAGGTTGGGGCCCGCAAGCCTCGGCATGGACGATTGGGCAAACCAAGTAAATTGCTAGGGGCTCCTGATATGAGGAAACAGGCTGAGGACATAGGGAGTCCAGGCCTGCAAAGTGAAAGTTCTCCTTGCCTGTAGGTGGCTCTGGGTGTTGGTGGAGGAGAGACACTGAGAGTCTGAGTTTCCAGCTGCCTGTCCCAGGACTGCAGAAGGAGGGGGCAGAAAAGCAGGAATTGTGGCTCATGTTTGTTTCTGACACACACTCATCTTTCTGGCTCTTGACACCCGGCTATAAGGAGGAATTTATTCTTGTTTTTCAAAGTTGCTTTACCTATTCCAATCCTTTACTTTTCCATTTATTTTTTCAAAACATATATATAAACTTGCTATTTTCATTAAACAGTTTGTCATCAACATTTTTTTCCAAGTTGATACCTGTAGATCTAGATCATTTAAAAAAAATATCAATAAACCAAAGCACAAAGTGATAGTACTGTATTCTCTGAATGTACTTGAAATTTACTTACCTGGTCCCTCTTAATGGCTGTTTTCTAAATGCTCTGTTCTTAAGTAATACTGATATTAATATTCTTATTACACGTGTATTTGCACAAATGTTGCCACCCATCCACTTCTTATCATTTGACTTTGCTTGTGGAATATGTAAAGATGAATTAGGTGGTCAAGTTATCAGTCGTTTCCTTTATGGCTTCTGGGCCCTGGTTTTTATGTTTTAGTATTCTCTCCACTCTGCAATTACAGAATAAAATGTCATCCGTGTTTTCTATTGGTACTTTCATGGTTTCACTTTACAATTCACGCAGTCCATCTCCCTGCAGAATTTTCCTTGTTGACAGCGGCCGGCGGCCCAGGAATAGCGTGAAGAGAGCGTCTCTTCCGCGGCAGCCTCCAGGCAACATCCTCCTAGCTCCTCGTCCCCCGTCTGTTGCCGGGGTCGCGCCGCGTCGTTCCGAGCCGTCAGCTAGCTCTGAGGCGGACGCCCCGAGACGAGCTCGGTCGTTTGGGCGGCCCGCGCTGCACCCTCGCCGTTCGGGCGACCGGGATCCGGCCCGGTAACGTTCGAGCCGGTTGTCGGGCGCCACCTGGCGGCCGCTTTTATATCGTCCCTTGTCTGCGGAGCTTCGGCGGTCTTCGCGAGGGCTGAGACTCGGCCTCCGTGTCCTAAGCAGAGTTCCGGGAGGCCGCCGACGCTCGTGGCGACTGTCTCGGTGGCCCCGGGGCGTGGGCGCCTCCTGCTGTCGCTGGAGATTGGGCCTGCAGGTTTAAGCGGTTGTGGCCGTTGCCGCGCTCCCGAGGGAGGTGTGAGAGTTGCCTGGCTGGGTCGACCAGCATCCGCCTGTGCCCCTCCAGCCGCGGGGACCGAACGGACTCGACCAACCTGGGGCGGCCGCCGCGTTCTGAAGTGTGAGGGACTTCCGAGACCTTCGTTGCGTCTGAGGCTTGGTGGTCCCTCTTTGTGAGTTACTTTAGGGCCCTTCATCTACCATCTAGGTCTCCCAGCGTCCCACTCCGTAGATGGTGAACGGCCCGGGCCCTTGCGTTGAGGCCGTTGGAGGTCGTGACGTGCTTTTTGGATGGCGCTCTTGGGTCCCGGTATCCGGGGCTGGGGCGCTTCGTGCTCCCGCAGCGATTTGGACGTGCAGACATGAGTATTGTGAGGCCGGTGCTGCGCTTCCTAGAAGTTGAGTGGTGATCTGGGCAGTTCGACCGCACGCCCTGGTGCCCTCTGTCCGCGGGGAACGCCCGTGTTGCTCCGCGTGGTCAGGAGAGGGTATTCGTGCACGGCGTCGCCCTCCGTGTGTCCTGATGGTCGTACTTTCATTTCACAAGTCTCGCCTGGCGGTGGCTGAAAGTCTCCTACGGACGTGGACGGCGCCAAGTTTCCCGCAGCCTTTCCTCTGTATCACGTTTGCCTAATTCCCAAATATCTTTCTCTCCGCATTGGTTAAGGCCTGGTTGGCGAAACGAGGAGGCACTGGGAGAGGGACCGGGGACCCCGCCCTCCCCATCCTCCTTCCCACGGGAACGCAACGCCCCGGCCTATAGGCCGCCCGATGCTGCATCACGGCATCCTTGGGGATACGTTGCGTTCCGGTCCTGTCGCCGTGGTGGAGCTCTTCCCCTGCGGCCACTTTCTCCGAGATCCTCGAGAAGCGCTCACGGGCGGCGCAGACGGAATTCCCGCAGGCCGAGGTGCGTCTACGCGGGAGCGCCCGGCGTCCCCTCTTCTTTTGGCCTCATTGGCAAAGCGCTTGTGTGTCGACCACACACAGGTCCCCTCACTGCAGGTGACGACACGTACAGTGGCGGGCGAGAGGGGAGGGCGCTCTAGGCGCGGCCACGGTCCCGCCTGGGACTTGTGGTCGGAGTAACCTAACAAATGGTAAATAGCGAGCTGCCTGGGGCGTCTGATGATGGTCGGGAGGAGGCCCGTGGCTGGGCGCAGTACTGGTTGGGCGCGGTTGTAAGAGGCTCCCCGTGAGAATCTCATCCCGGAATGGCTTTTGAACTCGCGTGTGGACGGGGGACAACCCGGAGAGAGAAATGGGACCTGTGGTGGAGCCAGCGAATGCAGAGGAGTTGGGGCGCACCTTCTCTTCCGTGCCATCCAGATCCATTCCAGTGGTTTTTCTTCCATTTGGATAGATCTGATAGGTTGCAGTTTAAAGAAAGACAAAGCCTCATTGCTAGTCTCCGCAGAAGGATTCAGCAACAGAGTATCTTTAACCTCTTATTAAATGCTCTCTCAATTAAAAACACTCCAGGTTATACATCCTTTAGAAACATATCCTAAACGTTTTCTAGCGGGAGAATAATGCATGCACAGGTTATGCATTGCTGCACTGTTTGTAATATAAACAGATTATTGAATACCAGCGTTCATCCCAAAGTGGATTGGCAAAGTGCATTATAGTACATCATCCATTCAGTGCACTTCGTGCAGGAAAGTATGTCTTGATAGAGGATAATTTGCAGGGTATTGTCAAATGAATAAAAGCAAGATATAAGAGAACACCGTGCATAGTATTCTACTCTTTGTGTTTTTAATTAGGGTGCCAAGGAGAAATACATATTGATATTTACTTGTATGCACATAAAGACACTCTGGAAGTATGCGTGGGAAACCAGATACATGGCTACCTGTGGAGGGCAGGGGCTCCTGGGCAAAGAGGGGGAGGTGGTGAGGGGCACAATGTGTAATGCCAAGTATTTTATATTTTCAGGACCTTCAACCATGTTACATGTATTATAACCTCTGTAGAAATTCAAGAAATTGAATTTTTTAAACCTTCAAAGATTAAATTACATTTACTATTTCGACCAACTGATTACATTTCAAGGTGGTTTTACTATGGAGACTTGCCCTAAAATGTCTTCTAAAGACTTCCGTGATGACTCTATTTTCCTCTACTTGTGGTAGGAGACAAAGAAAACCAGGGAAATCACTGCTGTGTAGGATATCAGCCCCTGTGGTGGCTCCCCTGCTTTTTCCTCCTTTCAAATACTTTATACACTGTGTGCTTTTGGGTGGTATTTTCATAATTTGTATTTGCAAGAAAGAGGATATAGTAGAAATAAACCTGTATTAGCGTTTTGCTAGGTTTGCCAAAACAAGATCCTGCAGACTGTGAGGCTTAGTTTATTTTCTCACATCTCTGGAGGCTTTGAGTCCAAGATCAGGGTGTCCACAGGTTCAGTTTCTTCTGAGGCCTCTCTCCCTTGCTTGCAGATGGCCACATTCTTGCTGCGTCCTCACATGGACTTAACTCTATGAGCTGAGTGTGCATGGATGTGTCCTAATCTCTTCTTATAGGGGTACAGGTCTGGATTAGTGCTGACCCATATGACCCATTTTACCTCAGTCGTCTCTCCTAAGGCACTATTCCCAAATACAGTCACATTCTGAGGTACAAGGGTCTGGACTTCAACATATGAAATTTATAGGGTTTCAGTTGAGACCTGAAGGGCAGCTGCTCCCTTCGGTTGAAGCAGAAATCTCAGAGAAGTGAGGAATCTTCCCACATAGCCTAGAACTTCTTGACCCAGCCAAGTCATGACCATAAGCCTGATTCCCTGTTGTTTTACCACTATTTTCACTTTCAGCATATGAGTGTCCTTACTTCTGAGTCTCTTGTAGACAACATATAGTTGGACAATTTTTATGTCTATCTTATCCATCTTTGTTTTTTTACTGATGAGTTTAAGCTATATATATATATATATATATATATATATTACTGATATGGAATGACTTTTAATTGCCAATTTGTTTTCTGTAATGTCATATAGCTATTCTGTCCCACATTTTCTCCCATACTGACGTCCTTTGTTCTTAGGTTTTGTACTGATTCATTTTAAAAATTTATTTATTTGGCTGTGCCAGGTCTTAGTTGTGGCATGGGGGACCTCTGATCTTCTTTGCAGCATGGGAACTCTTAGTTGTGGTATGTGGGCTCTAGTTCCCTGAACAGGCATTGATGTCCTTACTTCTGAGTCTCTTGTAGACAACATATAGTTGGACAATTTTTATGTCTATCTTATCCATCTTTGTTTTTTTACTGATGAGTTTAAGCTATATATATATATATATATATATATATATTACTGATATGGAATGACTTTTAATTGCCAATTTGTTTTCTGTAATGTCATATAGCTATTCTGTCCCACATTTTCTCCCATACTGACGTCCTTTGTTCTTAGGTTTTGTACTGATTCATTTTAAAAATTTATTTATTTGGCTGTGCCAGGTCTTAGTTGTGGCATGGGGGACCTCTGATCTTCTTTGCAGCATGGGAACTCTTAGTTGTGGTATGTGGGCTCTAGTTCCCTGAACAGGGATTGAACTCAGGCCCCCTGCATTGGGAGCATGGAGTCTACACCACTGAACCACCAGGGAAGTCCCCTGACTGGCTTACTTTTAATTTCCTTCTGTGTATATTCTATAGCTATGAAATTTGTGGATACCATGGAGATTACATATAAAATCCTATCAAACTAGCTTAAACTGATATCATTTTAATCACATGCAAAATCTCTATTACATCTCCTATTATATTACACATTAATTACATGTTATTAATGTCACAAATCACATATTTATACATTGTTTTCTGTTAATGTAGATGTACGAATTAGTTATTTGGGGATGCTATAACAAAATGCCACAGCTTGGGCAGCTTCTAAACAGAAGTTTATTTCTCATGGTTCGGGATGCTGAAGTGTGAGATCAAGGTGGGTAGGTAAAGGTCTTTTTCTGAGTCATAGACTTTTAATTATATCATCACCTGGACGAAGAGGCTAGAGGCCTCTCTGGGGTCTCTTTTAAAAACACACAAGAGACTTCCCTGGTAGGCCAGTGGTTGAGAATCCGTCTTCCAATGCAGGGGACACGGGTTTGATCCCTGGTCAGAGAACTAAGATCCAACATGCCACGGGGCAACAAAGCCCATGCGAAGCAACTAGTGAGCCTGTATGCTCTCACTAGAGCCTTTCTGCCACAACTAGAGAGCCTGTGTGCTGCAACTACAGAGCCCCTGTGCCACAGGTAGATATGAAGCCTGTCCGCCACAACAAACATCCCACGTGCTGCAACTAACAGCCAATGCAGCCAAATAAGTAAGTAGTACTCCCTTTAGCATTTCTTGAACGGTAGGTATTATGGTACTGAACTCCTTCAGCTTTTGTCTGAGACTGTCTTTCATTTTCCTCATTTTTAAAGAATAATATTGTAAGATATAGAATTGTTGTTAGGTAGTTTCTCCCAGTACTTTAAATATATCATTTCACTCTCTTCTGGCCCGAAAAATTTCTGATGAGAAAGCAACTGATTATCTTACTGATGATCAAAATTAAGTGGATCGTAATAATTGTCACATATAACAGTGTTTATATATATTTCTTAATGCTAAGCTATTTAAAAGTACCTATTGCTACATAATTTTGTATTTATCATTCCAAGATTACTTAACAAATCTATAGTTTTATTCTACTTATTTATAAAATAATAGGCTATTAGCCAAAATTATGAATTCATAGCTGAAATGTGTGGTAAAACATTCTTGATAAGAGTTTTTCCATGTCTGAGAATTTTGATATGAACTCCGGCTTTTCAGTTTGATTTTAGCATTGATAGATCCAGTGTGAGAATTCAACGTTGACTAAGGAATTAAAAATCCCTGAGGGCTTTCCTTCATTGATTACAGTAAAAGTGTTTACTATGCTGTGAAAACTCCTGTGTATGTAGGTCTATTCAATGATAGTCTCCAGTTAAAATTATCTCCATGTGAGTTACATACACATAGTATGTAAATCTTCTGCATGGACATCCCGCCTTTTTAGCATTTCTAGTAGCTATAATCAAAATTTAGCCTAATTTAGTCCATAAAGTGAACACTTCATGCTGGGCTAGTGTTTACACTACACTGTAACTGAGTTATATGAGTCTGCTGAATTCCTAACTTACCTCATTACCAGGTTTCACATGTGGATGCCCAGGGTTCACACCTGAAGAAATTTTCTATTTTCTTAGAGCTACATTGGTCCACCAGGAAAATAACGTGCCTGGACATCATTTCTTGCTTTTAATGGTCACAATTTTTGCTTGAAATAAGACAAAAATAATAATGAAATTACATAAATAAGAAATGACACATGTGGCATTAGGGGGGTTAAATGGTTGAAAAGTACATTACATGGGGGAAAGAACATGAATTTGAGGAATACACCAGTGAATAGAAACATGGTTTAGAAAAATGTTAATAAGATGTTCAGTGTTTAGGTAAAAGAAAAATAAAATAAATTCAGACCCTACAGGGAATATGAGAGGAAAAAATATTAAAGAGACCATGGCAAAGACAAAAACATGAAATTTTAACTCCCACAAGGACAGGAATTTTGCTTCCCTGAGGTGAAAAGTACAGGGGGAAACGTGAAGAGAAATTGATGTGTGATGCCTAATGACAGCATCTGGATAATTTGACTCAATGGCTTCACAACCATTTCTAAAAATATCCTTTAGTCAAGCAAACCTCCAGTTGACATTCCAAGTGTCCTGCTCCCTCCCCACACTGAGCACATGTGTATGGAGCTGACTTGGACCTCAGCCTGGGGAAACCCTCCTGTTCCCTCCACACCTACTCTTCTTGCTCCAACTGGGAAATTACATCTGGTTTGCAGAGCTGATGCCCTGATACATGTGGGAAATGCTAGATGGATTTAAAATTCTGTGCTGAGAACAGTGCATGCAATGCAA
>NC_041233.1:122989579-122990253 GCF_002837175.3 Physeter macrocephalus | reverse complement strand
AGAAATTGATGTGTGATGCCTAATGACAGCATCTGGATAATTTGACTCAATGGCTTCACATCCATTTCTAAAAATATCCTTTAGTCGAGCAAACCTCCAGTTGACATTCTAAGTGTCCTGCTCCCTCCCCACACTGAGCACATGTGTATGGAGCTGACTTGGACCTCAGCCTGGGGAAACCCTCCTGTTCCCTCCACACCTACTCTTCTTGCTCCAACTGGGAAATTACATCTGGTTTGCAGAGCTGATACCCTGATATATGTGGGAAATGCTAGATGGATTTAAAATTCTGTGCTGAGAACAGTGCATGCAATGAAGGCAGAGGACAAGAGGTCAAGGCTCAAGTGTGAGGGCATCAATGGCAAATAAGGAAGTAAATAAATATTGAGAGACTCACCCAGATGAGACAAGGAACGTCCTCCAGCATCATATCAGTGTGCATCTTTCTCTGCAATGTGTCCAGCAGGTCCCAGTGTTCATGAGTGAGTTCTACAAACACGTCCTCAAAGGTCACTGATTGCTAAAGCTCCGTCAATGCCTTCTTTGAGCTGATATGGCATGTGCCTTTCACGCATATTCAGAAATATATGTACTGTGAACAAACGTTACTAAAGGAAACATATGTGGTGTTGTGTAAAATAACCTATGAATTTCCCAAGAAAGTGGTAATTCAA
>NC_041233.1:122988041-122988366 GCF_002837175.3 Physeter macrocephalus | reverse complement strand
TGAGGAGTAAGGAGAGTATCCTTGGCATGCCTGAACCTGGGGGCATATTCTAAATTCACTCAAGGGTCCAGGAAAAGCTGGTGCCGCCTGGCAGACATACAGATGGTGACGTTCCTGCTCAAGTAACCACTTAGTTTTCTAAGTCCCCCAGGCAGTCCCTGCACTGTTTGGGCCAACATATCATCCTCCCTGCTGACCCAGGATCACCTAGAATGACATCTTCCAATAGCCTTGGTGTGACATATGAAAACCGAAGTGTCTGGACTTTATGGGACAGTGTAGGTACAAATGGCAGGAGCGCAGGCAAGGTGCTGTTGCTGAGACA
>NC_041233.1:122977790-122981032 GCF_002837175.3 Physeter macrocephalus | reverse complement strand
GTCTGTAATCCCTCAGTCCTTAAGTTTATTAGTATTATTATTGGTAGTAGTACAATTAATATCTTTATGATTGTAATCACTATTGATATTATTATTTATCACTATTGTTGTTATTGCATTTCTTATTAGATTCTCTGTTCATGAATGTATCTAATTTACTGAAGAGTATTGTGGAGGGTTTTCAACAGACTTACATACACATGTTGCTTCTTGTTTCCTGCTATACTGATGGGTACTTGTTGGTCAGAGAGCCTCCTGAGATATTCAGACTTACCCACTGGAGGAAGGGACAGTTGTTACTGGTAAGTGAGCCCCAGGAGGACACTCTTGATTTACTTGAGGCTCTAGAACAATGTTTAAGTCCTCTTAAGGGACCAGGAAGTGGTGCCAGTGCAAGAGCCCTGGAAGACACCCTTGTCCTGCCAGACTCAGCACAGGATCTTCCACCTCAACTCTGGGCCAGGAACCACTCTCACATCTCCTGTGATGGTTAGAGAGAGTGTCCCTCCTGGAGTCCAGTCCTCCGAATTTTAAAAGTCAGCCCAGGAACTGACATTGTGACAAGTGAGGAGTAAGGAGAGTATCCTTGGCATGCCTGAACCTGGGGGCATATTCTAAATTCACTCAAGGGTCCAGGAAAAGCTGGTGCCGCCTGGCAGACATAGAGATGGTGACGTTCCTGCTCAAGTAACCACTTAGTTTTCTAAGTCCCCCAGGCAGTCCCTGCACTGTTTGGGCCAACATATCATCCTCCCTGCTGACCCAGGATCACCTAGAATGACATCTTCCAATAGCCTTGGTGTGACATATGAAAACCGAAGTATCTGGACTTTATGGGACAGTGTAGGTACAAATGGCAGGAGCGCAGGCAAGGTGCTGATGCTGAGACATTGCTGGGGGTAAGCATGTATCACATACGAGACCTCTGCATGTAGGGTATGCAGGAAGCTCCTGACTTCCCTGCCTGGAGCCTAGGTCCCCTAGCCAACTGGCCTATTTTCTGAAATCTGGTGGTGGTTATGAGGCAGGCAAGACAAGGTCCATTTACTATGGACCGCGGTACCTATTCTATGTCCCTTAGTACTCCCCTTCCCTGGTTTGCATATAAGTTCCCAAGTTCACCCACTACCTCCTCCTCTTTAGTATTCTACTCCCTCCTGCTTGTTTTCTCCTCTCAGAACAAATTTTTTTGTGCAAACCTAAGATTCTGACTCTAAAATATCCCAGAGAATGTCTGATATAGGTACCCTGAAATTTACTTAGAGGAGTCTGTATGGGAATCTGCCATCTTTCTAAGTTTATTTTTCTCTTTAACAGTAGTAATGGTAATATCATCATAATTCTCACTATTATTGTTTTTAGTCCATTGTATTACCTTTATTAATATGCATTATCTTTGTGGTTATTTTTACGTAACATTGAGTAGATCTGCTCGATGCTAAAGATTGTCTGATTTACTGAAGATCATTATGAAGGGTTTCTCTACACACAAAATACATACACCTAGTTACTCCTGAGGTCCCACGGTACTTAGCTGGGTGTCCTTGACTCAAGGTCTCTATGAATCTGGGCCTTAGGTCTCAGCTGTCACTCCACAGGGGAGGATTTGCTCCCAGACTCACTGAGATGGGTACTGGAAGGATGCAGTCTGAGCTGAGAGCTTAGTGCCTCTGTCTGGAGGCGTGGGACCTCCCTGTGTTATCTCCTATGTGGGCCTCTCCATATGGCAGCTACTAACACCCTTGCCGGCTTCCCCAGGGCCAGGGATAGGAGAGACAGAGAGACAGAAATAGAGAGAGAACACAGGATGCAGCAAATGAGAGAGAAGTGACAGAGGTTCTGTCAATCAATGAATCTTAACACTGACCTCCCATGACTTTCTATATTCTGTTGGTCAGAAGCCAGTCACTATCTACTTAGTACTTGCACAAAGAGTGGAGTTGCCTCGCTGGATGTGGAGCACAGTGTGTGGCTTGGAACACCCAGGAAGGCATGTTCAGTGGTCTCCCCCAGAACTGGGAAAAGTGGCTGCATTCTGGAAATAACTGAAAGTGATGAATGTCCAGCCTCAATCATCAGAAGAGAAATGAAAAGAAGACAATGGGTTACGTGTCATTTCTCATCCACTAAAGCAGCAAAACAAAAGCTCCCCAAGCTCCTGAAAGTGGAACCCTTGCTGGGAACGAGGCACAAGACCTCTCATTCCTCAGTGGTAAGAGGGGCACCGACTCTTCCTGGAGCATGATGGCTGCCACATCCTCAGATGCCAACCACTTGATTAAGGAGGTTACTTCTAGAAATCAAAGGCACAGTGGTCAGAGGTGTGTACGAAGAGTCCACGTAGGTGGTGTTGTCTGTCTTATTTCTAAGAGCCCTGAATGGACACATGCTTCCAGAGGGGAGCTGGTTCCACTGACAGTGAGAACAGGATGCAGCTGTTTAAAATGACAGTGTCCACACTACCCAAGGCAGTCTACACGTTTAATGGGATCACTATCAAATTACACATGACTTTTTTTCCACACAGCTAGAAGAAATAAACCTAAAATGTATATGGAACCATAAAAGAACCAGAATTGCCAAAGCAATCCTGTGGAAAATGAACAAAGCAAGAGGCATAACCCTCCCAGACTTCAGACAATTATACAATGTTAATCAAAACAGCCTGGTAGGGGCTTCCCTGGTGGCGCAGTGGTTGTGTGTCCACCTGCCGATTCAGGGGAACCGGGTTCGCGCCCCGGTCTGGGAGGATCCCACATGCCGCGGAGTGGCTGGGCCCATGAGCCATGGCCACTCAGCCTGCGCGTCCGGAGCCTGTGCTCCGCAACGGGAGAGGCCGCAACAGAGGGAGGCCCACATACCACAAAAAAAAAAAAAAAAAAAAAAAACAGCCCGGTATTGGAACAAAAACAGACATATGGATCAATGGAACAGAATAGAGAGACCAGAACAGAGGGAGGCCCACATACCACAAAAAAAAAAAAAAAAAAAAAAAAAACAGCCCGGTATTGGAACAAAAACAGACATATGGATCAATGGAACAGAATAGAGAGACCAGAAATAAACCCAGAGACCCATGGTCAATTCATCTCTGATGAAGGAGGAAAGAATAGACAAAGGGGGAAAAGATAGTCTCTTCAGCAACAGGTTTTGGAAAAGTTGGTTCATGCAAATCAATGAAGTTAGAACACACTCTTCCACCATACACAAAAATAAACTCAAAATGGCTTAAAGACTTAAAT
>NC_041233.1:122975443-122977593 GCF_002837175.3 Physeter macrocephalus | reverse complement strand
TTTAATGGGATCACTATCAAATTACACATGACATTTTTCCACAGAACTAGAACAAATAACCCTAAGATGTATATGGAACCATAAAAGACCCAGAATTGCCAAAGCAATCCTGAGGTAAATGAACAAAGCAGGAGGCATAACCCTCCCAGACTTCAGACGATGCTACAATGTTAATCAAAACAGCCTGGTATTGGAACAAAAACAGACATAGGGATCAATGGAACAGAATAGAGAACCCAGAAGTAAACCCAGAGACCCATGGTCAATTCATCTTTGATGAAGGAGGCAAGAATAGACAATGGGGGAAAAGATAGTCTCTTCAGCAAGAGGTGTTGGAAAAGGTGGTTCATGCAAATCAATGAAGTTAGAACACACTCTTCCACCATACACAAAAATAAACTCAAAATGGCTTAAAGACATAATATAACACATAACACAATAAACCTCCTAAAAAAGGAACATAGCAAAACATTATCTGACATAAATTTTTCCAGTGTGTTCTTAGGTCAGTCTCTCCAAGGCAATAGAAATAAAATCAAAAATAAAGAAATGGGACCCACTCAAACTTATAACTTTTCTCACAGCAAAAGAAACCATAAACAAAATGAAAAGACAACATACAGACTAGGAGAAAATATGTCCAAATGATGCGACCAACAGGAGTTTAATTGCCAAAATATACAAACAGCTCATACAACTCAATAAGAAAATAAACAAGCAAACCAATCAAAAAATGGGCAGAAGACTTAAACAGACATTTCTCTAAAGAAGACATACAGATGGCCAATAGGCACATGAAAGGATGCCCATCATCACTAATTATTAGAGGAATGC
Source organism: Physeter macrocephalus (assembly GCF_002837175.3). Taxonomy (NCBI): domain Eukaryota; kingdom Metazoa; phylum Chordata; class Mammalia; order Artiodactyla; family Physeteridae; genus Physeter; species Physeter macrocephalus. Next base: position 122,976,759 of record NC_041233.1, on the reverse strand, counting down.
AAATTAAAACTACAATGAGGTACCTCCTCACACCAGTCAGAATGGCCATCATCCAAAAGTCTGCAAATAACAAACGCAGGAGAGGGTGTGGAGAAAATGAAACCCTCCTACACTGTTGGTGAGAATGTAAATTGACACAGCCACTATGAAGAACAGTATAGAGATTCCTCAAAAAACTAAAAATAGAGTTGCCATATGATCCTGCAATCCCACTCCTGGGCATATATCCAGAGAATACCATAATTCGAAAAGATACATGCACCCCAATGTTCATGGAAGCACTATTTACAATAGGTAAGTCATGGAAACAAATTAAATGTCCATCAACATATGAATGGATAGAAAAGATATGGTACATATATACAGTGGAATATTACTCAGCCATAAAAAGAATGAAATAATGCCATTTGCAGCAACATGGATGCAACTAGAGATTAGCATACAAAGTGAAGTAAGCCATAAAGAGAAAGACAAATACTATGTGGTATTACTTATATGTGAAATAACTGAGACACATTGCTATACGGCAAAAATTAATACAACATTGTAACTCAACTATATTTCAATTAAAAAAAATTATCAGTTGATGTGAACAACACTAAAGGCCAAAGGATATTAAGAGTCATATACAGAGCATTCTATCCAACATATACTGAATACACCGTCCTCTGAAGTGCAGAAAAAATATTTTCTAGAAAAGACCACATGATAGATCACATATCAAATCTTAGTAAACTCAGGAAGACTTAAATTATACCAAGTATATTGTCTGACCATATTATTAAGCTAGAAATCAATAACAGGAGGAAAACTGGAACAATAATGAATATTTAAAAAATGATCAACACTCTCCTGACCAACTAATTTATCAAAGAATAAATTTAAGAATAAATAGGACAGTATTTTGAGACAAACTGAAATGGAAACACATTATACTAAAAGCTATGGGATGCAGCAAAAGGAGTGTTAATAGGGATGTTTATTGCGACAAATATCTTACGAATTAAGAATGATATCAAATAAAAAACCTAACTCTTCTCTTCAAGGACCTCGAAAAAGACCAAACTGAGCCCAAAATTAGCAGAAGGAAGAAAATTATAAAGATTACAGCAGAAATCAATGTGATAGAGAAGAGGAAAACAACAGAGAAGATTAGCGATCCTAAGAGTTTATTCATTAAAAGATAAAATTTCAAACCTGTAGCTAGACTAGCCAAGGAAAAGGAGAGAAGACCCAAATCACCAAAATTATAAATAAAAGAGAAGACTTTACAACTCTACTACAAAGATAAGAAGGATAACATGTTACTTTGAACA
>NC_041233.1:122973608-122974338 GCF_002837175.3 Physeter macrocephalus | reverse complement strand
GAGCAACGAAGCCCGTGCGCTACAACTACTGAGCCTGCGCTCTAGAGCCCGTGAGCCACAACTACTGAGCCTGTGTGCCACAACTACTGAAGCCCACATGCCTAGAGCCCATGCTCCACAACAAGAGAAGCCACATAAATGAGAAGCCCAGGCACCACAGCGAAGTGTAGCCCCCGCTCATCGCAACAAGAGAAAGCCCGCGTGCAGCAACAAAGACCCAATGCAGCCAAAAATAAATAAACTTTTTTTAAAAGGCCAAATATGACAAGGTCACTGTTCAAGGCACACTCAAGAGTGAAAGTGTGAAACTTTTCCTCCAACATCAGAAACAAAACAAGGGAGTCCACTCTCACCACTCACTCAGCATAGTAATGGAAGTCCTAGTCAGGGCAATCAGTCAAGGAAGAGAAATAAAAAGCATCAAAATTGGAAATTAAGAAGTACAAATGTGTCTTTATAAGATAACACGAATTTAGGAACACTCGGTGGAGAGACAGTGTCTTCATTAAACAGTGCTTGGAAAACTGCATAGTTACATGCAAAAGAATAAAACTAGACTCCTGTCTAATAACACTCATGACAATTAAATAGAAATACGATAAGGTAAAGACAACTGTAAGACAGGAGGCCATAAAACTCCTAGAATAAAACAGTAAAAATCTTTTTAACACAGGTCTTAAATTTTTTTTTTTTTTTTTTTTTTTTTTTTTTTTTTTTTTTTTTTGTGGTA
>NC_041233.1:122970286-122971951 GCF_002837175.3 Physeter macrocephalus | reverse complement strand
TGAAGAATAAAATAGAATACTCAAATAAAATCAGAATTGAAAAAGGAGACATTACATCTGATGCAACAAAAATACAACAGCTCATGATAGGTGGCCATCAACAAATATACGCCATCAAATTTGATACCCTAGAAGAAATGAATTCCTAGCAACATAAAAACTACCAAAACTGAATCATGAGGAAATAGACAGAACAACGATGAGTGAAGAGATTGTATCAGTAATACAAATTCCCCCCCCACAAAAAGGCTAGGACCAGATGGTTTCACTGGGAAATTCAACCAAACATTTAAATCAAATTAAAACAAATACATGTCAAACTTTTCTAAAAAACTTTGAGGTACATTCCCAAACTCATTTGATGAGTCCAGCATTATCCTGATACCAAAGCTAGATAAGAACACTACAAGAAAAAAATTGTCAAGTATTACTGATATAGATACAAAAACTCTCAGTGAAATACTAGCAAACAAAATTCAACAGTACCTTGAAATGACTATACACCACGATCAAGTGGAATTTATCCTTAGAATGCAAGGGTAATTCAACCTATGTAAATCAAACATGTGATGCACCACATTAAGAGAATGAAATATGAAGATGATATGGTTATCCCAATAGATAGAGCAAGAGCATGTGAAATAATTAAAGAACTTCCATGATAAAAAAATACTCAACAAATTGCTATACGTACAATGTACCTCAACACAATAAAGGTTATATTGAACAAATTCACAGCAGATAGCATACTCAATGGTGAACGTTTGAAATTAAACCAAGCAGGTAACATATCCACACACTGAAAATGACGAAACACTGATGAAAAAAATGAAGATATAAATAAATGAAAAATGTTTTCATCATTATGAACCAGAAGAATATTGTAAAAATATCTATACTACTCAAAGCTGTGTATAAATTCAGTGCAATCCCTATCAATATTCCATTGACTTTTACACAGAAAGAGAAAACAACTCTAAAATTTGTATGGAACCACAAAACACCACTAATAGCCAAATCAACCTGGTCAAAGAAGAAGGAATCTAGGGGCATCACAATTCCTAATTTCAAACTTTATTACAAAGCTATAGTAATCAAAACACTAGATTCTGGCAAAAAATAGAGACCTAATCCAATGAAACAGAATCCAGAGCACAGAAATAAAACCAGTCATTTACTGTTAACAAATATTTGACAAGGGAGCCAAAGAGCGGCAGTAGGGGAAATGCAACCTCTTCAATAAATGGTTCTGGAAAAAAACTGGATAAGAACCTACAGAAGAATACATTTGGACACGTTTCTTGTACCACTCACAAAAATTAATTCAAAGGGGACTGAAGGCTTAAATATAAGACTTAAAGCTGTAAAACTACTTGACAAAAGCATAAAGAACAAATTCCTAAATATAGTTTTGGCAAATATTTTTCGGATATAACACCAAATGTGGAAGCCACAAAAGAAAAAAAAAAAAAAGTGGAACTACAGCAAACAAACGAAAAACTTTGCATAGCAAAATGAACAATCAGCAAACTAAAAAGCAACTATAGAACAGGAGAACATATGTGCAAACCATTTTTTTTGATAAGGGGTTAATATTGAAAATATATAAGTAACATAAAATAATAGCAGTCGAAAATTTAATAAAAAATGGGCTAAAGGACTTGA
>NC_041233.1:122967179-122969697 GCF_002837175.3 Physeter macrocephalus | reverse complement strand
ATGAACAGATGCTCAACATCACTAATCATCAGAGAAATGCAAATCAAAACCACAGTGATACATCAGCTCACACCTGTTAGAATGGCTATTATAATAACGAGACGAAAAAACAAATGTTTCTGAGAATGTGAAGAAAAGGCAACTGGTGTGCATTTTTGGTGGAAAGGTGAACTGGTAAAGTCTAATGAATGTAAAAGAATTAAATTGGACCCCTATCTCACACTACTCACAAAAATTAACTCAAAAGAGATTAAAGACACAAATGTACGATTTGAAACCATAAAACTCCTAAAAAAATCCTGGGGGAAAATCTCCTTGACCTTGGTCTTGGGAATAGTGATTTTTTGGTTATGACCCCAAAGGACAGGCAACAAAGGAAAAGCGAAATTAAACAAGTTGGACTAAGTCAACCTAAAAAACCTTCTGCACAGAAAAAAAAAACAGAAAAAAACCACACACAAAGGCAAAACAAAAGAAAAAACAACTAAATAAAAATGGATAAAGGATCTGAATAGATATTTTTTCCAAAGAAGTCATACAAATGTCCAACAGATATATGAAAAAATGTTCAACTTCTTTAATCATCAGGGAAATGAAAATCAAAACCACGAGATCATCTCACTCCTGTTAGAATGGCTACAGTCAAAAGACAAGACATTACAAGTGTTTGAAAGAACATGGAGAAAAGAAAATCCTTGTGCATTGTTGGTAAAGATGTAAATTACTACAGCCACTATGAAAAACTGTATGGAGGTTTCCCCCAAATTACAAGTAGTATCCAGTTGTTCCAGTACAATTTGTTGAAGAGACTATCCTTCCCACTGAGTGTGCTTTGCTCCCATCTTAAATATTAGTTGCTTATACACAGGGGTTTACTTCTGGGCTGTCTATTCTGTTCCTTTCGTCTATGTGTGTATTTTAGTGCCAGTATCATAGTGTCGCATAACTACAGCATTGTAATATAGATTTGTTTTGTTGTTTAAAATAAATTTGTTTTTTTACTTATTTTTGGCTGGGCTGGGTCTTCGTTGTTCCGTGCGGGCTTTCTCTAGTTTCAGCGAGCGGGGGCTAATCGTAGTTGTGGTGTACGGGCTTCTCATTGTGGTGGATTCTCTCGTTGCAGAGCACGGGCTCTAGGAACTAGGGCTGCAGTAGTTCTGGCATGTGGGTTCAGTAGTTGTGGTTTGCAGTTTCTAGAGCACAGTCTCAGTAGATGTGGCACACTGGCTTAGTTGCTCCGCAGCATGTGAGATCCTCGCAGACCAGGGCTTGAACTCATGTCCCCTGCATTGGCAGGCGGATTCCTAACCACTGCATCACCAGGGAACCCCTGTAATACAGTTTTAAATCAGGAAGTGTGATGACTCCCAATATGTTCTTTCTCAGGATTGCTTTGGCTATTTGGGGTCTCCGGGGGTCACAGACAAAATTTTAAAATTGATTTCTCTATATCTGTAAAGAGGCTGTTGGAATTTTGATAGACATTGCATTGAACCTATAGATATCTTTGGGTAGTATGGACATTTTAACAACAATAATTCTTCTGATCCATGAACACAAAACTGTTTATCTTTCCACTTGTTTTCTCTTCTTCAATTTTTTTGATCAATATCTTGTAGTTTTCAAAGTACAAAGTTTTCACTTCGTTAAGTTTATTCTTAAATATTTATTGGTTTTAATGTAATTTTGAATGGGGAAAGGATAGTGTCTTCAACGAATGTTATTGGGAAAACTGAAAAACAAATGCAGAAAAATGAAACTGGACACCTATCTTATACCACTCACAAATATTAATTTGAAGTGGATTGAAGACTGAAACATAAGACCAGATATACTATAAAACTCCTAGAAGAAAACATAAAGAAGAATATACTTAACACTGGTTTGGGCAATAATTTTGGGATATGATACCAAAAGCCTAAGCCAGAAAAGTCAAAACCAACAGACGGAATTATATCAAACTAAAAAGCTTTATATATATAAAAAAATATAAAGTCTACATACAGAGTAGGAGAGAATATCTGCAAATCATATATTGCATCAAAAAGAATAAACTTTCAGTTTTAAGATGAGTTAGTTCTGGGAACTTTAATGTACAGATTGGTGACTATAGCTTACAATGCTGTATTATGTAATTGAAAGTTGCTAGGAGAGTAGATCTCAAAAAATTTACCACACAAAAAAGTTAAAGATGTGAGTTTATGGAAGAATCCTTATTGTGGTAATCATTTCACACTATATATCTTTATCAAATCATCACACTGTACATCTTAAACTTACACAGTACTGTATGTCAATTATGTCTCAATACGTCTGGAGGAAAAAAAAAACAGAAGGTCAAGATGGATAAAACAGCATGAAACCAAGCATGGGCGTTCTGAATGAAGAACCTTGTGTCATATCCATGTAGCTGGCCCCAGTTCTAACCGCAAAACCACAACGAAAATCTGATCACTGGTCCCCATCCCCAGGGCTAACAACCTGCGTGAGCTCCCACCTTGGTTACTACAGCAGTCTC
>NC_041233.1:122964737-122967143 GCF_002837175.3 Physeter macrocephalus | reverse complement strand
GGTTCAGTAGTTGTGGTTTGCAGTTTCTAGAGCACAGTCTCAGTAGATGTGGCACACTGGCTTAGTTGCTCCGCAGCATGTGAGATCCTCGCAGACCAGGGCTTGAACTCATGTCCCCTGCATTGGCAGGCGGATTCCTAACCACTGCATCACCAGGGAACCCCTGTAATACAGTTTTAAATCAGGAAGTGTGATGACTCCCAATATGTTCTTTCTCAGGATTGCTTTGGCTATTTGGGGTCTCCGGGGGTCACAGACAAAATTTTAAAATTGATTTCTCTATATCTGTAAAGAGGCTGTTGGAATTTTGATAGACATTGCATTGAACCTATAGATATCTTTGGGTAGTATGGACATTTTAACAACAATAATTCTTCTGATCCATGAACAAAAAACTGTTTATCTTTCCACTTGTTTTCTCTTCTTCAATTTTTTTGATCAATATCTTGTAGTTTTCAAAGTACAAATTTTTCACATCGTTAAGTTTATTCTTAAATATTTATTGGTTTTAATGTAATTTTGAATGGGGAAAGGATAGTGTCTTCAACGAATGTTATTGGGAAAACTGAAAAACAAATGCAGAAAAATGAAACTGGACACCTATCTTATACCACTCACAAATATTAATTTGAAGTGGATTGAAGACTGAAACATAAGACCAGATATACTATAAAACTCCTAGAAGAAAACATAAAGAAGAATCTACTTAACACTGGTTTGGGCAATAATTTTGGGATATGATACCAAAAGCCTAAGCCAGAAAAGTCAAAACCAACAGACGGAATTATATCAAACTAAAAAGCTTTATATATATAAAAAAATATAAAGTCTACATACAGAGTAGGAGAGAATATCTGCAAATCATATATTGCATCAAAAAGAATAAACTTTCAGTTTTAAGATGAGTAAGTTCTGGGAACTTTAATGTACAGATTGGTGACTATAGCTTACAATGCTGTATTATGTAATTGAAAGTTGCTAAGAGAGTAGATCTCAAAAAATTTACCACACAAAAAAGTTAAAGATGTGAGTTTATGGAAGAATCCTTATTGTGGTAATCATTTCACACTATATATCTTTATCAAATCATCACACTGTACATCTTAAACTTACACAGTACTGTATGTCAATTATGTCTCAATACGTCTGGAGGAAAAAAAAAACAGAAGGTCAAGATGGATAAAACAGCATGAAACCAAGCATGGGCGTTCTGAATGAAGAACCTTGTGTCATATCCATGTAGCTGGCCCCAGTTCTAACCGCAAAACCACAACGAAAATCTGATCACTGGTCCCCATCCCCAGGGCTAACAACCTGCGTGAGCTCCCACCTTGGTTACTACAGCAGTCTCTTAATTGGCGCCCCAATTCTGCTTTTTCCTCCTCAGTTTGTAGGACAGCAGCCAGAGGAAGTCAGATGTTAGCCCTCCTCTGCTTAAAACCATTCACCCAGAGTAAAAGCCAATGTCTTTTAAATGGCCGACAATCTGTTGACAACCCCAAGGGTTCTATCCCTTGCTCACTTAACATCAACCACTCAGCATTCCCAACTTTCCTCAAACAAGCCAGCCATGTTCCTTCTTTACTGCATTTTACCTTGCCCTCCCCTCTGCCTGGAATCTGATTTTGCCACCTATGCACACTATGTATGCCCTCCGTCATGTCTTTTAAGTCTTATTCACAGGTATTTACTGAGCAAGATTATGTGCCAGACACTATTCAAGGCACAGATGTTTGGACACAGCATTTCTCTGATCTTACTGAGGTGGAGCATAATTTCATAAACTTGCTGGCTAGTTTTTCTGGAAAAGAAGAGATACATAAATATAAGAGTGTAGGAATCGCTCAGGCATAATCCCAAATAATAGATACAGATGTTTAACTATCAGAAAGGTGGAGCATAGCTTCCCAACTCCTTAAATGTGTCCTGCACGCAATGACATCCTTCCACAAGGTACACACTGAATGGACGGGGGAAAAGTTTGATGTTACAGTGAGGAACTTGACAAAACCCACCTCAGCCAGGCGATCAAGGGCCACATCAACAGTAATAAGTCATCTGCAGAGCATGTGCCCTTGATATGAAGTGTGAATTCTATTTGTTCTTCTCCAGAATCACATAACCCCAGGCTAATCACGAGGGAGACAACGAGTTAAATCCAAATTGGAGACTGTCAAGGTCATCAAAAACAAGAAATGTCTCAGAAACTCTAACAACTAACAGTGTCCTAAAGAGAAATGGCAGCTAAATGGAATGAGGGTGAGATATCCTGAATGCAATCCTAGAAGAGAAAAAGGTAAGTCTAAGAAAATTTGAAAAAAGTGTGGGTTGTAGTTAATAATCAGGTGTCAACACTAGTTCATTAACTGTAAAAATCTACTCTAATGACATGAAAGTGTAATAAGA
>NC_041233.1:122963017-122963955 GCF_002837175.3 Physeter macrocephalus | reverse complement strand
AAATAACTAATAATTCATTGTGACTGGCTCATTTATTCCAAGAATGCTTTTTAAAAATTGTGTTTCCATGCTTACATTTCATACTAATGGAACAAAATCAAATTATCTGCCAACTCAAATATCACATGAGAATAATGAGAACAGAGTTGTGACCATAAAAATTTAATGTTTCATCCTGATATTTTTTATTGAGAAGTGTTTTTTAAAATATTCAAACTCAGTTCCTAGGGGATAGCTGAAAGTGACAAAATCAGAAACCCCAAATGGCAGACAGATTTGCAAGTGATTTTAGATGTTGCCATATAATGTGCCAGAAATAAATTACCTCTTAGAAGATTCCATAAAATTACTTGATGCTCAAACCCTGGAATGCTTCCCATAATTATGAGTATATTGGAAGAAGATAATGTTGACATAAAAATGCTCATGGTCACAGATATTATACAGGTGCAATTGTGGCAGGTGTACGAAGACGTAGAAGCCATGTTCTTCCACTGAACATGATGATGCCAAATTTGGGACCTGATCGTTTCTTAAGCTTAGTGGACAAAATTTCTGCTCCGACCATTTAAAATATGACCTTTTAAATACTGTATAATGAGAGGATGTGATATTTTAATGTCTGTTCTAAGTAGTACTTTAAACACACACAAGACTATCCAATTGTCAGTCAGAAAGTTCAGATGCAATCAGCTATCATTCCATGCAAATGAATGGCATGTAGCAAATATTCATATATGTGTGCACCTATGGAAAACATGTTAGCATATATGAATAAAATCAACTATATTATATTAATATTTAATGTAAAATCATATGAGCAAATGCACTGTGGTGAAATCAGAAGCATCTAGGTATAAATACATTACAAATTTTTATGCAGTTGTCACAAGGGGATAATATTGTGACCAAAGAGGAAATTGTAAAGAAAGTTGTCC
>NC_041233.1:122958480-122960685 GCF_002837175.3 Physeter macrocephalus | reverse complement strand
AGGATGCTCAGGACTCACTGGAGAACATGTGCCCCCTCCCAGCCAGGATGCTAATTTACTCAAAATCTTAGTGCCCCAGCCTCTCTGCTGATGGCACTGGTGATGCTCTGACCCAGCCATGCCTGCTCTCTTGCCTGGGATGTGCCCCACTCTTTGGAGTCATGTCATCTGGTTTTTAGGTCATCCAAAAAAATAACCTCTATTCTATGCCACAATGTCAGTATCCATTTCAGGTCCCTAGAAAAGAGCCACCAATTTCCACCATCAGATTCTCCACTGGATCTTCTACCTGTTAGACACAGAGGACAGCTGCTCTGCTTGGAATAAAATTCTCTAAAGTAATATACAGAATTGATCACAATCACAAGTAACTGAAACAGAAGATGAAGGTGGAAAATCTATGGACTTTTCCTCATTTGAGAAGAGGAGTGCACAGTTAATTCCAAGAAATCATTAGCTATCTGAAGCAGTGGAATACAGCTGACATAAATTGGAGCTTGTCAGGGAGGGAATAAAAGTGTGTTTTCCCTCATTTAGCAAATCCTCTCAAAAAATAAGGAAACAAGAAAAAAACATTCTGCTTATCACGATCTCTATTCAATTATATTTTTATGCACAAGAAAGTAATGTAAAATACGTTAAATATAAAATATCAGAAAATAAAATGATAATGTATTTAAGATACACATTTCTAATATGAAAAATTATTTACAAAATTCATAATCAGTTTCTTAAATAAACTCATGAATAATATTTTAAAACTTATCCTTTCCGAATTTCAAGTGGGATTTGCTCTTTTCAGACTTTGGAATGTAATTTTTCTTGAAAGAAATTCTTCAGAAGATACCTTTGTTACAGACTTTAAACTAAAGTTACCCGCTTAACAGATATACATGAAAATATCAGTTGTTTGAACCTTTCATAAAGTTACACTCCCATCATATAACAGCTCAACAAAGGCTTTGAAAGAACCAATGATTCTGCGTGTTGATTTTCTTCCAATGAGAGATTCAGGGACCCAGCAATCTTCGCTTTGTGGATTTTCAGTCATCAACATGTGCTTTCAACTACGGGTATTTTCCTTGGATTTATTCCACTCAGTTGTAAAGGGAAAATGTATGGCACATCATGGAGCGTATTTTCAGGGCCTGAGCCTCTTCAGAGCATATATCATGATGTTCTTTCCTAGGGCTCCAGAGGATATGGGCCTTTTAGCGGCTTCAGGTGGGGGCATCAGAAAGAGCTCACCTTTGAGCAGAGTCCTTCTTTCTGTGTTCATGCTGGTGCAGGCAGGTGGGGTACAGGTGCCCTAACTGTCTCTTGCTTGTGCTAAGACATCGACAGGTGACCTGACCACTCCTGCTACATGTCCGCCTGATTCTGCCCACGTAGGAGGCCTGTGCACCTGTGCCTGCCTGAGCTCACCAATGCCAACAACCCATCTACTCTTGCTGGAGCCTGAGAAACAATCTGGCTGTGCACGTGCCTATGCATCTCTGCAACGAAGCCCTCTTACATAATTTAAAAACTGAAGCCCAGAAAGAGGCCGGGATTTGCCTAGGACACCATATGTGAGCAGAGGTCAGAGGAAAAGTGAAGGAATCCATCTCCCTAAGCCAGGCCTCAGTCCCTCCCAACATGGTTTATTTTTTAATTTTATTATTTGCTGTACGCGGGCCTCTCACTGTAGTGGCCACTCCCGTTGCATAGCACAGGCTCCGGACGCGCAACCTCGGTGGCCATGGCTCACGGTCCTAGCCACTCCACGGCATGTGGAATCTTCCCAGAAGGGGGCAAGAACCCGTGTCCCCTGCATCGGCAGGCGGATTCTCAACCACTGTGCCACCAGGGAAACCCCATATTTTGTTTTGAAATAAGAGCCCCTAAGATCCTGCTGAACTCCTGCTAAACTGGCACATTTTGGGCCATTACTCTCTCTGCATCTCCATGTAGACACAAGTATGTACAAACAGAAATAGGATTCACAGCTGGGGATGATGTGAGGGTGGTTAAGGAAGAGAAAACACAATGTAAGTGCTGAGGAGAGTAGGAAAAGGTTGGAGAGAGCTCTGCCGTGGAGCAGGGGCGTCCAAGCCCTGACAGTGTGTCCAGAGGTCCAAAGCGTGAGGGGGATTCTCCAAGTTCCCATAGTCGTGCCTGGGCGTGGGCCATCTCCCTAGTGTTCTCCAGGGGACAGGGCCTGGG
>NC_041233.1:122957139-122958127 GCF_002837175.3 Physeter macrocephalus | reverse complement strand
TGAGAGTTTGGCAAAATGCTTTCCACTTCACGGAGGTCCCTCAGAGGAGGATGAGCTGGGGAAACGAGGCCTTGTGAGCAGAGGGAGCAGAACCTCAGACGCAGAGCCAGGGTTCTAGAAAGAAGACCAGTCCTAGTTTGGGCCTCGTGGTCCTCATTTGGATGTGGGGATATCATTGTTTTGGCTGAGGTCATCCCTCACGAGTAAAGAGACACCACAGTGATGGACAAAAAGGTGGGGAAAAGGAAGCTTCTGAGGCCCCTCTCACTGCACTACCCTGGAGCCTCTGTGTTCTACTCTATGCCCCTGTGACTCTGAGGAGCCTCTGTGTTGAGGACAAACAAAAAAAAGTACCACTTTTTGGGGGGAGTGCAGTCCCGGGGCCACAGTTGTAGTGCTGGCCACCTAGGCGCAGAGAGGCTTTTGCATCACTGATGCCCACTGAGGGACACATAAAGGTCTCTGTGGTATACCCTGCTTCACAAACAACTTTAAACACTTGTGAGTAGCATTCACCTCCACAGTCCAGCTGGCTAAAAGGGAGGAGGGCGCCAAGACAGTCACGTATATTCCTTCAGCAATTCCTTCAGCCATTCATTCACATATATTCCTCCAAGCACTCCTTCTCTGCCAGGTGCCCATGTGTGGGGCCCAAAATGACCAAAAGTTCCCTAGTTTCCAGGAGCTCACAGCCTGGAGCAGAGATGGCCAAAAGTACAAGAGCAAGACATATGAAAGAAAAGAGCAAGTGCTAGATTGGAAGTAAAGACTGCTCTGAGGGAGGTTTGGGGAGTCCCTGGGTAGGAGGGTCTCAGAGGCCTCATTGGAGTGACAGTTCCTGGGACCAGAATAACAACAGTGAGCCAGCCCTACACACATCTGGGAGCAGCATGTCAGGGAGAAGTCACCACTGCTGCAGACACCTGTGGGCAGAAGTGAGTGGGCCAGAGAAGCTGGAAAGTGATGAGTAGGACTGGAAAAAAACCTG
>NC_041233.1:122953185-122955036 GCF_002837175.3 Physeter macrocephalus | reverse complement strand
CTCTTGCACCAGTTCCTGAGATGCTAGGAGTCTCTGGTCTGAACTCTACATCCTGATCCTACTGGTGATTTATGGTGATGCCATTGTGTATATGTCCTTCCTTGTCCACACGGTGTGAAAAGAGACAACCCTGTCCCTGGATGATGCCTGAATAATGTTGCTCCTCAAAACAGGCACAAGGAAGAATCAGGGAGAGTCCCTGGTACCTGCTTTCCTAGGTAGAAAGATAGCCTACACCACTCTGTTCCTGTTCTCCAGTCAGGCCTTCACTACTGCCCAGCAGGTCCTGCCTGAGCAGTTTCATAGGTGAGGGCTGCCCCAGCCACAGCATGGAGGGGAGTGTCCCACCTTTATCTGTGTCTTTGGAATGTCACCCCACCTCTCTGAGTTTCACTTTGCTCTTCTCACAAGTAGGGGGATAAAAGAATGAACCTCGTAGGGTTACTGTAGCCAGTTACGGTAGATGCTTTTCTGGTGGCTGGCTCTGCAGAGAAGGCTGCTGGCCATGTTGTGTGTCTTCACATTTATATATCTCTCTCCGCAGTGAAGAAGCTCTCTGCCTCAACCTGCACTGGCCTGTGGTCTTTCTGAGTTGGGAAAAGCACATGAAAATCACCCTGGTTTCCTATTTGCAAGGAAGCTTTGTGGTTGCCTCCATCTGCTTCTGGACCTAGGCCTTGGTGTGGCCAGATTAGGAATTTCTGGGGGCAGGCAGAGGAGCTCCAGGCACACCCAGATAACTGGGATGGTTCTGATTGGCCTTCACTCATTCAGCAATATATATTAAGTGCCCAGTACATGCAGGCATTTTCCTAGACACGAAATTTAAAGAATAAAACAGACACAATCCCTGGGGCTCAATTACAAACTGAGTTTCAGATCACCTGTCTAGACATCTTAAGTAGTCATGTCCACAGTGCATTAGAAGTGATGCTCTCATGGCTGCCTCTGGATATGGGTGCTCCTCCCATATTAGAACACAAATTTGAACCACAGGACCAACTAAAACTCTGTGTGGTCTTGGGCTCACAGCCTCTTCTGTCGACCCACATACCACTGTGCTAGGCCTCAGCACAGAATGGGTGTGTGGAGGCTGTGCTGGGCAATGACGGGCAGAACCCAGGAGCTCAGACACCTTTCAGTTCCCATGGGAACGCTTATGTCTGGGGGTTTCCCCTGAAGAAGCAAATGAGTCAGAAAGCTGTGGATAGGGTCACAGCGTCCCTGGGAATCAGAAGGGTTGATTTAGGCCCTGAGAGACTCATCCCCTCCAAAGCCCCATCTCACTCCACTTGCCCTCCCTACATCCACCTCCTCTGGCACCCATAATTGGGGACCAAAGGAGGAGGTGAGGTGAGCAACATGTTCACAAGCTGTCTCAAGCTCGGTCCTGATGCTCAGGTTTATGGAGGATGGAGTATGCTGTGGCCATGACCGTGGAGAGAAGAGTGTCAATAAGAAGACCAGACTCACATGGTATCTGTCGGGCTTAAGCCTTCCAGTACAAGGATAACCACAGTGTGGTTGGAAGTGGGCTGAGGCCATCATGTTGGTCCAAGAGCCAAAGGAGGGTGCTGCAGGTGCACAGCATTGAGGGGCCAGGCATCTGGCTCTGTTCCACATGTGACTCCCCCCACGCTCTGTCTCTCATCTTAGGCACCTGGCTGTGTTAGTACCTGCCGCTTACCTGGCAGCCCCTGCTCTGTCATTTTTTTAGGCTAAAGTTGGCCTACATGCAGGTCAGTTTGCCTGCCTCAGACTTGAAACACCATGCCCCATTCTCCTGGTGCAGAAGGAGACTGTAGAGTCCACTGAGGCAAAGCCAGAGGGTAAGAGGGACTGCAGGCAGGG
>NC_041233.1:122951980-122952685 GCF_002837175.3 Physeter macrocephalus | reverse complement strand
TTTTCTTTTAAGATATTTTTAAATTTCAAAGACATTATTGGAAAGTAGTTGTAATTTTCTCCCCAATTTTATTGAGATATAATTGAACACAGTACTATTTAAGTTTAAAATGCACATTATAATGATCATACTTCCATATATTGTGTAATTGTTATTGCAGTAAGATTAGTTAACATACATCATCTTATATAGATGCAAGAAAAGAAAAAAAAAGAAAAAGAAAATATAGTTTCTTGTGATGAAAACTCTTAAGATCTACTTACTAAACAGCTTTCAAATACACCATATGGCAGTGTTAACTCTATTCATCATGTTGTACATAACGTTCTCAATACTTATTTATCCTACAACTGCAAGGTGGTACTTTTGGACTTCATCCAATTCTCCCTCTTCCAACCTCCCTCCTCTGGTAACCAAAAATCTGATCTTTTTCTATAAGTTTTTTGTGTTTGTTTGTTTTTTTTTTTTTTTTCACATATAAGCTTGGTCTGACTTCTGTCACTTAGCATAACGCCCTCAAGGTCCATCCATATTGTCACCAATGGCAGGATTTCCTTCTTTCTTATGGCTGAATAATACTACATTTTCTAAATATACCACAAGGTTTATATCCACTCATCTGTTGATAAACACACGTTTTATCCATGTCTTGGCTCATAAATACTGCTGCTATGAACATGGAGGTGCAGATATCTCTTCAACATA
>NC_041233.1:122949823-122950754 GCF_002837175.3 Physeter macrocephalus | reverse complement strand
TAGCTTGCATAGTAGCTATCTTTCATCTCCTTAGATAAATATATTCCTGATTTTTTATTAGTTTTGACGCTGTTATAAATACAATGGTTTTCTTTTTTCAGATCATTGCTAGTATATAGAAATATGACTGATTTTTGCATTTTCAGTTTTTATTCTGCAAATTTACTGATTATGTTGATTAGTTTTATCAGGTTTTTGGTGAAGTTTTTCAGAGTTTTTATATATAAAATCATGTTATCTTAAAATAGACACATTTGTACTTCTTAATTTCCAATTTTGATGCCTTTTATTTCTCGTCCTTGACTGATTGCCCTGAGTCGGACTTCCATTACTATGCTTAATGAGTGATGAGAGTGGACTCCCTTGTTTTGTTTCTGATATTAGAGAAAAAGTTTCACACTTTCACTCTTGAGTGTGCCTTGAACAGTGACCTTGTCATATTTGGCCTTTTTAAAAAAATATTTATTTTTGGCTGCATTGGGTCTTTGTTGCTGCATGCAGGCTTTCTCTAGTTGCAGTGAGTGGGGGCTACTCTTCTTTGTGGTGCGTGGGCTTCTCATTTATGTGGTTTCTCTTGTTGTGGAGCAAGGGCTCTAGGCATGTGGGTTTCAGTAGTTGTGGCACACAGGCTCAGTAGTTGTGGCTCACGGGCTCTAGAGCGCAGGATCAGTAGTTGTAGCGCACGGACTTCTTTGCTCCGCAGCATGTGAGATCTTCCCGGACCAGGACTTGAACCCATGTCCCCTGCATTGGCTGGCAGATTCTTAACCACTGTGACACCAGGGAAGCCCCGATATTTGACCTTTATTATGTTGAGTTACATTCATTTTATACCTAATTTATTAAATGCTTTTTCTGTGCCTATTGATATTATATTTTTCCTTTGTTCTATTAATATGATGCATCACATTTATTTGATTTGCTAGTATTT
>NC_041233.1:122948001-122948668 GCF_002837175.3 Physeter macrocephalus | reverse complement strand
TTTTATACTCTTTTCCATTATGGATTATCTCAGGATATTGAATATCCTGTTCCTTGTGCTATACAGTAGGACATTGTTTTTCATCCATTCTCTATGTAATAGTTTACAACTACTAACCCCAAATTCTCAGTCCATCCTTCCCCAAACCCCTCCCCCTTAGTAACCACAAGTGTGTTCTCTATGTCTGTGAGTCTGTTTTGTTTCATAGATAGGTTCATTTGTGTCATATTTTAGATTTCACATATAAGTAATACTACATAGTATTTGTCTTTCTCTTTATGGCTTACTTCACTTAGTATGCTAATCTCTATTTGCATCCATGTTGCTGCAAATGGCATTATTTCATTCTTTTTATGGCTGAGTAATATTCCATTGTATATATGTACCACATCTTCTGTATCCATTCATCTGTTGATGGACATTTAATTTGTTTCCACGACTTACCTATTGTAAATAGTGCTTCCATGAACATTGGAGTGCATGTATCTTTTCGAATTATGGTTTTCTCCGGATATATACTCAGGAGTGGGATTGCAGGATCATATGGTAACTCTGTTTTTAGTTTTTTGAGGAACCTCCATACTGTTCTCCATAGTGGCTGTGTCAATTTACATTCCCACCAACAGTGTAGGAGGGTTCCCTTTTCTCCACACCCTCTCCTGCGTTT
>NC_041233.1:122942014-122943078 GCF_002837175.3 Physeter macrocephalus | reverse complement strand
AAATAGAAAAGAAAACTATAATTTTGACTTGTAACTACACTTTTTATTATTCTAGGATATTTTTAAACCAAAATATTAAAATAATTATAAATTTATTGGTATTGTGTGATTGTTTCCCCTAAAATTCATATGCTAAAAATATAACCTCCGAATGTGTTGGTATTATGTTGTAGGGCCTTTGGGGGGTGCTTAGGTTATGAAGGGAGAACCACCATGAATAGGATTTGTGTGCTTTTATTTTTAAATATGTATTTATTTACTTATTTGGCTGCATTGGCTCTTAGTTGCAGCACGTGGGATCTTTATTGTGGCGCACAGGCTTCATATCTGCCTGTGGCACAGGGGCTCTGTAGTTGCAGCACACAGGCTCTAGTGCGAGCATACAGGCTCACTAGTTGCGTATGGGCTTAGTTGCCCTGTGGCATGTGGGACCTTAGTGCTCTGACCAGGGATCAAACCCGTGTCCCCTGCATTGGAAGACGGATTCTCAACCACTGGTCTACCAGGGAAGTCTCTTGTGTGCTTTTTTTTTTTTTTTTTTAATTAATTTATTTATTTATTTATTTACTTACTTACTTACTTACTTACTTACGGTATGCGGGCCTTTCACTGTTGTGGCCTCTCCCGTGGCGGAGCACAGGCTCCGGACGCGCAGGCCCAGCAGCCATGGCTCACGGGCCCAGCCACTCCACAGCATGTGGGATCCTCCCGTACCAGGGCACGAACCCGTGTCCCCTGCATCGACAGGCGGATTCTCAACCACTGCGCCACCAGGGAAGCCCTTGTGTGCTTTTAAAAGAGACCCCAGAGAGCTCTCTAGTCCCTTCCTCCAGGTGATGATATAATGAAAAGTCTATGACTCAGAAAAAGACCTTTACCTATCCACCTTGATCTCACACTTCAGCATCCAGAACCATGAGAAATAAACTTCTGTTTATAAGCTACCCAAGCTGTGGCATTTTGTTATAACATCCCCAAATAACTAATTCGTACATCTACATTAACATAAAACAATGTATAAATATGTGATTTGTGACATTAATAACATGTAATTAATGTGTAAT
>NC_041233.1:122936729-122939938 GCF_002837175.3 Physeter macrocephalus | reverse complement strand
GAGAAGATTAGGACACATCCATGCACACTCAGCTCATAAAGTCCATGTGAGGACTCAGCAAGAATGTGGCCATCTGCAAGCAAGGGAGAGAGGCCTCAGAAGAAACTGAACCTGTGGACACCCTGATCTTGGACTCAAAGCCTCCAGAGATGTGAGAAAATAAACTAAGCCTCACAGTCTGCAGGATCTCCTTCTGGCAACCCTAGCAAAACGCTAATACAGGTTTATTTCTCCTATATCCTCTTTCTTGCAAATACAAATTATAAAAATAGCGCCCAAATGCACACAGTGTATAAAGTATTTGAAAGGAGGAAAAAGCAGGGGAGCCACCCTGGGGGCTGATAACCTACACAGCAGTGATTGCCCTGGTTTTCTTTGTCTCCTACCAAAAGTAGAGGAAAATAGAATTACCACAGAAGTCTTTAGAAGACATTTTAGGGCAAGTCTCCATAATAAAACAACCTTGAAATGTAAACAGTTGGTAGAAATAGTAAATGCAATTTAATCTTTGCAGGTTTAAAAAATTCAATTTCTTGAATTTCTAGAGAGGTTATAATACATGTAACATGGTTGAAGGTCCTGAAAATATAAAATACTTGGCATTACACATTGTGCCCCCCACCACCTCCCCCTCTTTGCCCAGGAGCCCCTGCCCTCCACAGGTAGCCATGTATCTGGTTTCCCACGCATACTTCCAGAGTGTCTTTATGTGCATTCAAGTTAATATGAATATGTATTTCTCCTTGGCACCCTAATTAAAAACACAAAGAGTAGAATACTAGGCACGGTGTTCTCTTATATCTTGCTTTTATTCATTTGACAATACCTTGCAAATTATCCTCTATCAAGACATACTATCCTGCACGAAAATGCACTGAACGGATGATGTACTATAATGCACTTTGCCAATCCACTTTGGGATGAACGCTGGTATTCAATAATCTGTTTATATTACAAACAATGCAGCAATGCATAACATTTGCATGCATTATTCTCCTGCTAGCAAACGTTTAGGATATGTTCTTAAAGGATGTGTAACCTGGAGTGTTTCTAATGAGAGCATTTAATAAGAGGTTAAAGATACTCTGTTGCTGAGTCCTTCTGCGGAGACTAGCAATGAGGCTTTGTCTTTCTTTAAACTGCAACCTATCAGATCTATCCAAATGGAGGAAAAACCACTGGAATGGATCTGGACACGGAAGAGAAGGTGCGCCCCCCAACTCCTCTGCACTCGCTGGGTCCACCACAGGTCCCATTTCTCTCTCCGGGTTGTCCCCCGTCCACACGCGAGTTCAGAAGCCATTCCGGGATGAGATTCTTACGGGGAGCCTCTTACAACCGCGCCCAACCAGTACTGCGCCCAGCCTCGGGCCTCCTCCCGACCATCACCAGACGCCCCAGGCAGCTCGCCGTTTCCCATGTTAGGGTTCTCCCACCACAAGTCCCAGGCGGGACCGTGGCCGCGCCTGGAGTGCCCTCCTCTCTCGCCCGCCACTGTACCTGTCGTCACTTGCGGTGAGGAGACCTGTGTGTGGTCGACACACAAGCGCTTTGCCGATGAGGCCAACAGAAGAGGGGACGCCGGGCGCTCCCGCGTAGACGCACCTCGGCCTGCTGGTATTCCGTCTGCGCCGCCCGTGGGCGCTTCTCGCGGATCTCGGAGAAAGTGGCCGCCGGGAAAGAGCTCCACCACGGCGAGAGGACCGGGACTCAACGGATTCCCAAGGGTGCCCGGGTGCAGCAACAGGAAGCCTATTGGCCGGGGAATCGCGTTCCCATGTGAAGGAGGATGGGAGGGCCCGGGGTCCTCCCCGCACAGGGCCTCCTCGTTTCGCCATCCGGGCCTTAACCAGTGCGGAGAGAAAGAAATTTGGGAATTAGGGCAAACGCGATGCAGAGGGAAGGCCGCCGGAAACTTGGCGCCGTCCACGTCCGTAGGAGACTTTCAGCCACTCCCAGGCGAGACTTGGGAAAGGAAAGTACGACCACCAGGACACACGGAGGTCGACGCCGTGCACGGATACCCTCTCCTGACCACGCGGAGCAACCCGGCCGTTCACCGCGGGCAGAGGGAACCAGGGCGTGCGGTCGAACTGCCCAGATCACCACTCAACAACTTCTGGGGAGCGCAGCACCGGCCTCAATACGCATGTCTGCACGTACACATCGCTGCGAGAGCACGAAGCGCCCATGCCCCGGAGAACGGGATCCAAGCGCGCCATTCAAAAAGCACGTCACGACCTTCAACGGCCTCAACGCCAGGGCACGGCCCGTTCCCCACCTCCGCAGTGGGACGCTGGGGGACCGAGATGGTAGAAAATGAACGCCCCTAAAGTGACTCACAAGGAGGGACCATCAAGCCTCAGGCGCACTGAAGGTCTCGGAAGACCCTTACCCTTCAGAACGCGGCGGCCGCCCCAGGTCGGGCCGAGTCCGTTCGGTCCCCGCGGCTGGAGGGGCACAGGCGGATGCTGGTCGACCCAGCCAGGCAACGTCCACGCTTCACTCGGGAGCGCGGCAACGGCCACAAACCCCTAAACCTGCAGGCCCAATCTCCAGCGACAGCAGGAGGCGCCCACGCCCCGGGGCCACCGGGACAGTCGCCACCAGCGTCGGCGGCCTCCCGGGACTCTGCTTCGGACACGGGGGCCGAGTCAACCGGCTCGAACGTTACCGGGCCGGATCCCGGGCGCCCGAACGGCGAGGGTGCAGCGCGGGCCGCCCAAACGACCGAGCTCGTCTCGGGGCGTCCGCCTCGGAGCTAGCTGACGGCTAGGCAGGACGCGGCGCGACCCCGAAACAGACGGGGGACGAGGAGCTGGGAGGATGTTGCCTAGAGGCTGCCGCGGAAGAGACGCTCTCTTCACGCTATTCCTGGGCCGCCGGCCGCTGTAAACAAGGAAAATTCTGCAGGGAGATGGACTGCGTGAACTGTAAACTGAAACCATGAAAGTACCAATAGAAAAACGGATGACATTTTATTCTGTAATTGCAGAGTGGAGAGAATACTAAAACATAAAAACCAGGGCTCAGAAGCCATAAAGGAAACGATTGATAACTTGACCACCTAATTCATCTTTACATATTCCACAAGCAAAGTCAAATGATAAGAAGTGGATGGGTGGGAACATTTGTGCAAATACATGTGTAATAAGAATATTGATATCAGTATTACTTAAGAACAGAACATTTAGAAAACAGCCATTAAG
>NC_041233.1:122935249-122936309 GCF_002837175.3 Physeter macrocephalus | reverse complement strand
GGGTTTGATCTCTGGTCTGGGAGGATCCCACGTGCCGCGGATCGGCCAAGGCCCTGAGCCACAACTACTGAGCCTGCGCGCCTGGAGCCCGTGCTCAGCAATAAGAGAAGACACCGCAATGAGAAGTCCGCGCACCTCAATGAAGAGTAGCCCCCGCTCGCAGCAAGTAGAGAAAGCCCGTGCTCAACAACAAACACCCAACACAACGAAAAATAAAGAATAAAGAAATAAATTGGAAACTATTTAAAAAGAAAAGTACACATAGGATAACTGAGTTATTGTGAAGACGGTTACAAAGGAAATTTTATTTATCTTCTTTTGTAGATATAAAAATCTTGAAATATAGTCTATAAAATGTTTACTATTTTAAAAATTAGAAATAGTAAATAATTCCTCATACTCTTTATTGCCCAGCACCCACCTCCACCCCAGCACCTTTCACACTGGACTCACCTGATGGCCAATCTGCTCCCCCCCCCCCCGGGTCTGGAAAATTGTTTCTCTCATCACTATCACCTGTGCTCACCACACACCTAAGGCCGTTGTAGTCATTCACATGGTAATTAGGGAATTTTTCTCTACTGAGCCTAAGGGCTGCATTTATTGTTTTTAGTGAAAATCTCTCCCATTTGTTCTGCCAAGTCACAGCCTTAATGGAGTCTGGAACAAGTGGGTGTGAATGACGGAAGGAGATTATTTCCACGTCAGTCTACATAACAGGGTGGTGGACATAACTGGCATTAGTATTTCATGGGTGCACTTAGACGATCCAGGTCAAAAGGAGAAACCGGACCATTTGGCAAAAGATGGACCAATTCAAGAATAAATATCTTCTCATCTGCTGTCTCATTGTCAGGAACTCAGCCACCACTTGTCCTTCTCTGCATCCTCATGCAGGGTCAGATGAAAAACTGAGCAGATACAGATGAGGAAAGCGAAAACAACCAAGAGAATCCAGGCATTTAAAGCATTGTTAGGTACGCCAGGCATGAATCCCCTACCATTCACCTGGGAATGAGCCCTACCACCTAACCCACAGGCATGTGTAGATATGGTGAAC
>NC_041233.1:122925402-122928880 GCF_002837175.3 Physeter macrocephalus | reverse complement strand
CAGTTGCTTAAATGTAGCTCATGTATATAGTGTTTGAAAAATAAAGAAGACCTAAAACTTAATCAGAAAACGATGGCACTGAGAGGCTACAAAATAGAAAAATCTATGTGAATTCAGCAAAGTGAGACTCTATGTGAATATAAGTAACATGGTGTGTGTGGGGGGGTAGTTAGTGGAGACCATCACTGAGGGAGCAGCCTAGAATTCATGTGTACAGAACTAGGGAAATGAATTTTATGTGAGCAAATTTTAACTGTCTCTCCTTTCCTTATCAGTAGCAGAGACTTCACACTGGAGAAGAGCCCCCTGAATGTAACAAATATGAGGAGATTTCACATAGAACCCAACTTTCGCGCCACATGAGTGACCTCTCACAAGACAGAAACCCTATGCTTGCAATCAATTTGGAAGAGCCTTCATCCTTTATTCATCATTGAGTTAACATAGGCTAATTTATACTGGAGTGATACCATGAAGGCCTCATCAACGTGGGAAGGCTTGTAGGCAATGCTGTAACCTTAGATGACATGAGAAAACTGACCCTGAAGTGAACCCCTCTATATGTTATAAATGTGGAAGATAGTTGAGCTGGAGCCTCACATTTAAATACACCAGAAACTCACACTGGAGAGAAACCTTAATGTGATAAACGTGGGACACACTTCAGCAGAGCATTAACTTTTATTCACACTTATGAACTCCCAAGGTGAGAAGCCCTCTGTCTCAAAACACTGTAAAATCTGGTGCTTCACTTATTCTATTCCGTTTATATTTTCACTTAATGTGCCCCACATGACTTCAAATTGAATTACAAATAAATTTAATTTTTCACAAGAGTCCTAGTCCTGGAGAATCTGTGGACCCTGCCATGAAAATCCCAAGAATTCAGTCAGGTAGGGGTTGATTCCTACAACAGAATTTTTTAGCCGAAAGTTTTTATTCCCCCACCAAGAACAGAAAAATATGTCAGGACCGAGAAGGTGGAAGATCATTCCAGAAACACAACATTGTAAAGCAACTCTACGGCAATAAATAAAATAAGCTAAGATAAAAAAAATCATTGCAGACATGGAGAGTTCCATTTTCAGATTTGGAGAACAACTTGGCTTGTTATGAGGACTAAATTGTAAATAATACAATGTCCCTATTATCATAGAACTCTACATACTAACACAGGTATATTCAAATACACTGCAATATAAAATTTCTGATATTAAAAATCAAACATACATAAAGGTTTTCAAATCGTGTAACTACAGAATGTTTGCTACTAATTTACAAAGAAAAGTTGCCACTTTATAAAATAAAATTGAGATTTATAACAGTGTCATTATAGAACTTTGGAAGGTCAAAAATTGTCAAAAACACTGGGTTATTAAAAAATATTTTACAAAATTCTGAACCTTTGAAATGCTATTCTGCAAGATTTGGGAATAATAAAGACAGATTTCCATTTCTAACAGCCAAGATTATTGTTCAAAATACTATGAAATAAGTATTATTAAATTAATTGTTCAATTACAAAATACACTTTTGAAAATCAATAATGGTTTTTATTAGAATACAAAACTGCTGCACATGCCCACTAAAATTCCATTTAGCATCCATTTTATTCGAGATTCAGTGGGACACCATTTTATTTATTCATTTATCTTCTGCCAGTTTTACTGAGATATAACTGACATAGAGCACAGTGTAACTTTACAGTGTATAATGATTTGACTTACATATATTATGAAATGATTATCCCACTAAATTTAGTGAACATTCATCATCTCATATAGACACGAAATTAGAGAAAGAGAAAAATGTGGTTTTCTTGTGATGGGAAGCCTTATAATTTATTCTCTTAACCCCTTTTGTGTATAGGTGACAGAAGTGTTAATTATCTTTATCATGTGCTGCCTTGCATCCCTGGCACTTCATCTCTCTTAAGGCTGGACGCTTGCAGTTTGGGTCACCTTCATCCAGCCCCACCCCTTCCCATGCCCCGCCTCTGGCGACCACAAATCGGACTGTTATTGGATGAGTTTGTTGGTTGGTTGGCTGTTGAAATATAACTGATCTACAACACTGTGTTACTTTATGTTACACAACAGAGTAATTTGGATTTTCTATACATTTCAAAATGAGCACTGGGTCCTCTGCTTGGGGATGGGTCAGGGCACCGGTGCGTCGGAGGCCCTGGGCCCCGACGCCAAGCTCAGGGACAGGCCCCTGTCTCCGGAGGACGAGGCAGCCTCCAGGGGCCAGAGGAGATGCTGGGATCGCGCCCCTTCTCTCCATCCTCCGACCCCAAGTTCCCGCGGCGGCAGCAGGGAGCCGGGCCGGACGCGCAGCCCGTGTGTGTGCGCCGAGGGAGGGAAGCGGGTGCGGTTCCGGCCCCGCGGGCCTGAGCCAGGCCGGCGGGAAGCCCTCTGCCGGGCCGAGGAGCCGCTGTACCGCCCGTGGTGCTCCAAGGACTGCAGCTTCCCCTGAGCGCGGGGGAGCGGGACCGTCTCCTGAGCCTGTAGGCCGCCCCGCTCTTCTCCTCGCCGCCTCCAGGGCTCCCGCCACGCATCCAGCCCCTGCGGCGTCAGGGAGGGGGGCAGGAGCTCGTGCGGGGGTGGGCCCAGCCGTGATCGCCGCCCCAGCCTGGAGCCCTGCCGTGTGCTCCGCGCGCCCCGTACTCGCTCCTTCACGGACCTGCCGGCCGAGCTGCAGGCGGAACCGGGAGACACGGACGCCAGACGCGCCGTAGGGGGTCTCCTGGCCGGTCCGGGGACACCGGGCCGCTTCCACTTCTGGCTCCAGCGGCTTCCCGGTCTGCAGCCTAAGAGCCGAAAGACGCAGCGCTGAGCCTCTTCGCTGGCTGCACACTGCGCGCAGGGCCGGCACTGGAACAGCAACTCGGAGGTCAACTAAACACTGCACCCCGCCTGCTACTTCTTTGATCCTTGTCTCTGGTGTGAAAGGGCCCAGGTTTCCCATCCTGGCGAAAGAAATGTTCTTTATAAATGTTTTGTAGAAGGTGTTCTGTCCCCAGCCAAAATAAAATGTTTGGTGACTTGAACTGTCAGAGTCATCCGCTGGTTTTGGCCGTGAGGGTGAAGAACAGGTCACGGCCCCAACCCCCTTTGGGTGCACAGAACTCACAAGAGCTGCCAGACTCCGCTGGCCATTAGCCCTCAGAGCAGCTGGACTCTTAGCGGCTGGACTCCAAGCCAGGGGTGGGGCTGGAAAGGCGGCTTTCGTTCTCTCTGGGAGCCACAGAAGTTAGTGGTGAATTGATGGATGAGGAACTGTGCCCAGCAGATAACTATTGCTCAGAACTCTTTGTCCCCCTGCAAGCGGCGGGACAGGGAGCACAGGGACAGGACAGTCTCACTCACTGCAGGTGGCTGGGGACGCCAACAGGAGGGGACCATACATGAGCAGAGGGGGGCACCCTGGGGGAGAAATTTATCCCCTCACATCTTGGGCAGATTTTGGTAACTTG
>NC_041233.1:122923143-122924586 GCF_002837175.3 Physeter macrocephalus | reverse complement strand
ATTACCTTATTTTCTGTTATTAAATATAAAAACATATTATGCAACTTCCAGGTATTCTTGCATCTGGTAAGCCATTTCTTTCTTAAAAGGGCATTATTGCATAATGAAACATATGGGTAAATGCATTTTTAGATTTTTATTTTGTATTTAGGAATACATTTAAATTCAAATTTACCAATAGTGTATAGAATCGCATTGGGACTATATAGACTACAGAACACACCGGGAAATTCTGCATTTTACAATTGTAATGTGTTATTTTGGATTGTTTTGGATTATCAAAAAAAATTAGAAAGAAATTAAGAGCCCAATATAAAGAGCAAGATAGCAAACCTCTTGTCTGTTATCCTTTAAAATGGTAACCGGTTGAATTTTTAATAAAATGGATGATGAAAGGAATATTAAGAGGCACGTACAGCAGAATTTTTATCCGTATAAAAATCGTTACTGATTTTCAAACATATACTTTTGAATTCTAACAATTTTAAAAGTACTTATTTTGGAATATACAGAACAGCACACCTGGATCTTAAGACAGGAAATCTAGCTTTACTCTCCCCAATTCATGCAGACAAGCTTTTCCAAAATTGAGAATATTGTAAAATATTTTTACTAACCAGTCTTTCTAAAAATATATAACTTTTCAAAGTTCCAGAATTGAGACTGTTTTAAATGTCAGTTTTATTTTATGAAGTGCCAACTTTTTATTGTAGACTAGTAATGATATTTTGTGACTATACAGTGTAGGAACATGTCTTTTTTTTTAATGTCAGAAATTTTATTTTGCAATTTATTCTTATTACCTGCATTAGAATATAGAGTTCTATGAAGAGAAATACCTTCTCTTATTTACTGTTTAATCATCATAACAATCCAAGTTCTGAACTCTTGGAAGTTCTCATTAAATATTTAATAATTGAAAAGTTGATAAATGAGTGAGCAAGTTGATTTAGCTTATTTTTCTCCTGTATGAATCCTTTATAATAATAATTCCTGAGTTGCATTTTCCCTTTATTATCAGAGAGTTGTTACATTGTCCCTCCCTTGCATGTGTGTGTGTGTGTGTGTGTGCCCTCAGATGCACGTACACACAGTAATGATGCAGCTAATATCATGGTCTTTTTAAAAAAAATAAGATTTTTTTTGATGTTGACAATTTTTTAAGTATTTTATTGAATTTGTTACAATATTGTTACTGTTTTATGTTTTGTTTTTTTGGCTGTGAGCCATGTGAGATCTTAGCTCCCCGCCCAGGGATCGAACCCACACTCCCTGCTTTGGAAGGTGAAGTCTTAACCTCTGGAATGCTAGGAAAGTCCCTATGATGGGCTTTCTAGACCGTAGAATACCATTTCTCAACCCATTAGACTTCAGTGGACCTCAGGGCAATAACGAATGTTTTGGCCAACAAAGAAAAAGAAATTGAACTGAAAAAGGGCCAGA